>NC_074670.1:1082353-1112353 GCF_029448725.1 Salvelinus fontinalis
TTCCCTCTCACAGCCAGAACCCTGACGTGGTACTCCTTCATGGCATCAAAGTCCTGTATCACCACTTTATTATCCCCCTTGGAAACCCGCAGCTCCTTCTTCTCTTCGCCTGTTGGAGATTGGAGAGAGAAATCAGGGTGGGGGCCTAGGGTGCGTCCAAAACGCCATCCTATTCCCTATATCAGGATCATCGACGAGATGAGCAGATGGTAGGGGGGCCAAAACATAATTACAAATCATTTGTAGACTGCAAGTTGACCGCAGGAAGCCCAAACTAAATGTGACCCCACCAGATATAATGTTTTGACTTAAACATATTCACTTCAAACCTTGCTTACATTTGTATATGACTACATGTCTCTCTGTTATGCGTGGGAATACTTGGGAACAGACTTCTCCAAAATTAAAATCACTTGGAGCAGATTTTTGCAGTATTTTATATCCAACAATAGAACATGTAAAATACAAATGAAAAATACCTGGTTGGCCAAATACAACCAGGTGTTGAGAAACCCTGCTCTATATAGGGCTCTGGTCAAATGTGGTGCACTATAAAGGGAAGAGGGTGCCATTTTGGATGTAGACTCAGATAAGCATTCCAATGCATCAATTTCCCATTCAAGCTTTTCCAGGAGTCTCAATGTGCAGGCTATTGTGTGAAGTAGTGCACTATGAGGATGCTTGTGGTGATAAGGGGGGGGGGGGGGGGGGGGGGGGTGACAGCCATAAGTGATCCCTCACACCTCAGCATTGTCTCTAAAGCTTAAGGACAGGTACATATGAGACACATGTTTTACACAATCTTATCTTTTAAACATTTGGGGTCTGGATCTTTCTGCCCTGAGGCTTTGCCCGTTAGGAAATCTACTACGAATGCAAACGGACGAATATCAGAAATTCCAAATGGTCTTACTGTGACTTCTTTACTGAAACCGAGACGTTTTCCTTCACCCGTCATATTCAGGGTGAATTTAACCGAGACGTTTTCCTTCACCCGTCATATTCAGGTGAATTTAACCTAGACGTTTTCCTTCACCCGTCATATTCAGGTGAATTTAACCTAGACGTTTTCCTTCACCTGTCATATTCAGGTGAATTTAACCGAGACGTTTTCCTTCACCTGTCATATTCAGGTGAATTTAACCGAGACGTTTTCCTTCACCCGTCATATTCAAGTGAATTTAACCTAGACGTTTTCCTTCACCCGTCATATTCAGGTGAATTTAACCTAGACGTTTTCCTTCACCCGTCATATTCAGGGTGAATTTAACCGAGACGTTTTCCTTCACCCGTCATATTCAGGTGAATTTAACCTAGACGTTTTCCTTCACCCGTCATATTCAGGTGAATTTAACCGAGACGTTTTCCTTCACCTGTCATATTCAGGTGAATTTAACCGAGACGTTTTCCTTCACCTGTCATATTCAGGTGAATTTAACCTAGACGTTTTCCTTCACCTGTCATATTCAGGTGAATTTAACCGAGACGTTTTCCTTCACCCGTCATATTCAAGTGAATTTAACCTAGACGTTTTCCTTCACCCGTCATATTCAGGTGAATTTAACCGAGACGTTTTCCTTCACCCGTCATATTCAGGTGAATTTAACCGAGATGTTTTCCTTCACCTGTCATATTCAGGGTGAATTTAACCTAGACGTTTTCCTTCACCCGTCATATTCAGGGTGAATTTAACCTAGACGTTTTCCTTCACCCGTCATATTCAGGGTGAATTTAACCGAGACGTTTTCCTTCACCCGTCATATTCAGGTGAATTTAATCTAGACGTTTTCCCTCACCTGTCATATTCAGGTGAATTTAACCTAGACGTTTTCCCTCACCCGTCATATTCAGGTGAATTTAACCTAGACGTTTTCCTTCACCCGTCATATTCAGGTGAATTTAACCGAGACGTTTTCCTTCACCTGTCATATTCAGGTGAATTTAACCTAGACGTTTTCCCTCACCTGTCATATTCAGGTGAATTTAACCGAGACGTTTTCCCTCACCCGTCATATTCAGGTGAATTTAACCTAGACGTTTTCCCTCACCCGTCATATTCAGGTGAATTTAACCGAGACGTTTTCCCTCACCTGTCATATTCAGGTGAATTTAACCGAGACGTTTTCCCTCACCCGTCATATTCAGGTGAATTTAACCTAGACGTTTTCCCTCACCTGTCATATTCAGGTGAATTTAACCGAGACGTTTTCCCTCACCCGTCATATTCAGGTGAATTTAACCTAGACGTTTTCCCTCACCCGTCACATTCAGGGTGAATTTAACCTAGACGTTTTCCTTCACCCGTCACATTCAGGGTGAATTTAACCTAGACGTTTTCCTTCACCCGTCATATTCAGGGTGAATTTAACCGAGACGTTTTCCTTCACCCGTCATATTCAGGTGAATTTAACCTAGACGTTTTCCTTCACCCGTCATATTCAGGTGAATTTAACCTAGACGTTTTCCTTCACCCGTCATATTCAGGTGAATTTAACCTAGACGTTTTCCTTCACCCGTCATATTCAGGGTGAATTTAACCGAGACGTTTTCCTTCACCCGTCATATTCAGGTGAATTTAACCTAGACGTTTTCCTTCACCCGTCATATTCAGGTGAATTTAACCTAGACGTTTTCCTTCACCCGTCATATTCAGGGTGAATTTAACCGAGACGTTTTCCTTCACCCGTCATATTCAGGTGAATTTAACCTAGACGTTTTCCCTCACCCGTCACATTCAGGGTGAATTTAACCTAGACGTTTTCCTTCACCCGTCACATTCAGGGTGAATTTAACCTAGACGTTTTCCTTCACCCGTCATATTCAGGGTGAATTTAACCGAGACGTTTTCCTTCACCCGTCATATTCAGGTGAATTTAACCTAGACGTTTTCCTTCACCCGTCATATTCAGGTGAATTTAACCTAGACGTTTTCCTTCACCCGTCATATTCAGGTGAATTTAACCTAGACGTTTTCCTTCACCCGTCATATTCAGGGTGAATTTAACCGAGACGTTTTCCTTCACCCGTCATATTCAGGTGAATTTAATCTAGACGTTTTCCCTCACCCGTCATATTCAGGGTGAATTTAACCGAGACGTTTTCCTTCACCCGTCATATTCAGGTGAATTTAACCTAGACGTTTTCCTTCACCCGTCATATTCAGGTGAATTTAACCGAGACGTTTTCCCTCACCCGTCATATTCAGGTGAATTTAACCGAGACGTTTTCCTTCACCCGTCATATTCAGGTGAATCGTGGTCAACCACAAATCCAGACAAAGCTGAATCATTTCAGATCCATTTAGTCAGTTACTCAAAATGGGTTAAGTATATTTAAGAGTAAATTGTTTTCCATTTGTTTAGCCAAACTTCATTTGCATAAACCATCTTAGTTGCCAGTCAGCCAACATGCTGGGGCTTGATCTCAGGACCTCTCCTCTCTCCTCCTGTCCTATCTCCTTTTATCTTCTCTTCTCCTCCCCTCTTCACTCCTCTTCCCTCCTCTCCTCCTCTTCTCTCCACATGCCACACGTACGGCTCCCCTTTCAGTTCCCTCAGCAGTAAAATATCTCAGAGCTTCAGCAGTTCACATTATTGACCAATTAGGATGATTTAAATCCTACAGGCCTGACCGATCAATAGGAAGAGACGAACCGTGCTTAATCAGCAGCACTTTCACACAGAACACTGCCGAAGGATGGGGTTGGACGTGTTAAACGAGGAGAGGGAGGGAGAGAGAGGGGGGAGATCGGGGGAAGAGGGAGAGAGAGAGAGAGAGACAGAGAGAGAGGGAGAGGGAGAGGGGGAGATGGAGAGGGAGAGGGAGGGAGAGGAGAGGGAGACAGAGAGGGGGGAGAGGGGGAGATGGAGAGGGAGAGAGAGAGGAGATCGGGGAGATGGAGAGGGAGGAGATCGGGGGAGATGGAGAGAGAGAGAGAGAGAGAGGAGATCGGGGAGATGGAGAGGGAGGAGATCGGGGGAGAGGGAGAGAGAGAGAGGGGCGGGAGGTGAAGAAAGAGAGAGAGAGCGATTGAGGGAGAGGAAGAGAGAGGAGATGGAGAGGAAGAGCGTGAGAGATAAGGAGGGAGACAGAGAGGGAGATAGAGAGGGTGGTGAAGAGAGAGAGTTAGAGAGTGATGGAGAGAGAGAAAAGGAGAAAGAGACAGAGAGAGAGAACAGAGGAGGGAGATTTAGGGGATGGACCTAGCATCTAGTAGTGATGACTCAGCAGATTACTGTTAACGCTGAAGCACCAGCAGGAAACAGCACGATCAAGATCAGAGAAATTGCACTTATAATTAAAGGGTATTAGAAGTTCTGGAAATGGAAACCAGTCTAATGTGACCTTTTGTATCAAACAAATGGCAAAAGGAAATCATTATAATATAACCATAACCAATGTGTCAAAATACACTGAGAGTACAAAACATTAAGAACACCTTCCTAATATGGACACTAGTCTAGGTGAATGGTCTCTCTCCCAGTCAGTATGATAAACAGTGGACACTAGTCTAGGTGAATGGTCTCTCTCCCAGTCAGTATGATAAACAGTGGACACTAGTCTAGGTGAGTGGTCTCTCTCCCAGTCAGTATGATAAACAGTGGACACTAGTCTAGGTGAGTGGTCTCTCTCCCAGTCAGTATGATAAACAGTGGACACTAGTCTAGGTGAGTGGTCTCTCTCCCAGTCAGTATGATAAACAGTGGACACTAGTCTAGGTGAGTGGTCTCTCTCCCAGTCAGTATGATAAACAGTGGACACTAGTCTAGGTGAGTGGTCTCTCTCCCAGTCAGTATGATAAACAGTGGACACTAGTCTAGGTGAGTGGTCTCTCTCCCAGTCAGTATGATAAACAGTGGACACTGGGCTAGGTGAGTGGTCTCTCTCCCAGTCAGTATGATAAACAGTGGACACTGGGCTAGGTGAGTGGTCTCTCTCCCAGTCAGTATGATAAACAGTGGACACTGGGTTAGGTTAGTGGTCTCTCTCCCAGTCAGTATGATAAACAGTGGACACTAGTCTAGGTGAGTGGTCTCTCTCCCAGTCAGTATGATAAACAGTGGACACTAGTCTAGGTGAGTGGTCTCTCTCCCAGTCAGTATGATAAACAGTGGACACTGGGTTAGGTGAGTGGTCTCTCTCCCAGTCAGTATGATAAACAGTGGACACTGGGCTAGGTGAGTGATCTCTCTCTCCCAGTCAGTATGATAAACAGTGGACACTGAGTTAGGTGAGTGGTCTCTCTCCCAGTCAGTATGATAAACAGTGGACACTGGGCTAGGTGAGTGGTCTCTCTCCCAGTCAGTATGATAAACAGTGGACACTAGTCTAGGTGAGTGGTCTCTCTCCCAGTCAGTATGATAAACAGTGGACACTGGGCTAGGTGAGTGGTCTCTCTCCCAGTCAGTATGATAAACAGTGGACACTAGTCTAGGTGAGTGGTCTCTCTCCCAGTCAGTATGATAAACAGTGGACACTGGGCTAGGTGAGTGGTCTCTGTCCCAGTCAGTATGATAAACAGTGGACACTAGTCTAGGTGAGTGGTCTCTCTCCCAGTCAGTATGATAAACAGTGGACACTAGTCTAGGTGAGTGGTCTCTCTCCCAGTCAGTATGATAAACAGTGGACACTAGTCTAGGTGAGTGGTCTCTCTCCCAGTCAGTATGATAAACAGTGGACACTAGTCTAGGAGAATGGTCTCTCTCCCAGTCCGTATGATAAACAGTGGACACTAGTCTAGGTGAGTGTCTCTCTCCCAGTCAGTATGATAAACAGTGGACACTGGGTTAGGTGAGTGGTCTCTTTCCCAGTCAGTATGATAAACAGTGGACACTGGGCTAGGTGAGTGGTCTCTCTCCCAGTCAGTATGATAAACAGTGGACACTGGGTTAGGTGAGTGGTCTCTCTCCCAGTCAGTATGATAATCAGTGGACACTGGGCTAGGTGAGTGGTCTCTCTCCCAGTCAGTATGATAAACAGTGGACACTGGGCTAGGTGAGTGAGGGCTGGCCACCCTGCACACCCAGTATCTCTCCTGGTCTCCCCCGGAGGAGGGCTGGCCACCCAATTAGATTATTCTAAGAATATTGTTTTACTCTGTCATAATTTCATGGTCACTATTGAATAGAGGAGAATCTTAGCCAATCGTGAGCGCTTGAGAGATGATTTTACAAGCAGAGTTTGCAGCATTGGTTTCATCAACGGTGCACCCGTAACAACTCCATGCTGGTCATTTGTGGTTCTACAGGAGAACCGGTGGAAAGTTATTTTAGGATATGGGACATGACTCTCTCTCTCTCACTCTCTCACTCTCTCACTCTCTCACTCTCTCACTCTCTCACACACACACACACACACAGGTGATGCACCATGCTGACATGGGACATGACTCTCTCTCTCTCTCACACACACACACACACACACACACACACACACACACACACACACACACACACACACACACACACAGGTGATGCACCATGCTGACCAAATCTGCTAGAAACAGGCAAATAACTCCCTAGCAACTACTAATCAACAAATGTTCAAACACGGCTCGCTTTGATCTCAAAAACACATCTCGCGACTAGCTGATAGAAAGTCCGCTCCGATGCGCTCTACAGAGACTGGGAGGACAGTGAGCAAAACATTCCATCCAGAGGACACTGTGATCTGATTCTGATTGAAGAAGCCTAACTGTTTGATATTGGGATTTCTGTTTTACAACTTAAATCTATAATCTGCTTGTACAACTATTTTAAATGTCGAGGCCTGAAACGAAAAAAACTTTCACATGTCCTGCTCCAACCCCAGCATCTCTAATTAGTCAAACAGAAACCGTAGGCTTCCCCGAGGTGGAACATTAGGGAACATCGGCACTGGAGTGGATTTGTGCAACAATGATAATCTCTCTGTTCTCATTTCAGAGTACTGCATTGACTTTAACTAACGCATAGGTGATCTCCCAGGATGAAGTCCAGGATCAATCAACGACACATCGGGTCAAATTCTTTTGTTGCGTCTTTAACAGAGGGAGGGGGCCCAGAGGGGCTGGTCAATAGACCACAGAATGACTTTTCACTGAACATCAGGTTGGGGGAGGGTGGGCCTGTGTGTGTGTGGTGTGTGGTGTGTGGTGTGTGGTGTGTGGTGTGTGTGTGCGTGCGTGCGTGTGTGTTGATGTTATCTCTGTCCTCATTGTTTAATCCAAGATGTCTGACAGGCTTTGTTAGACAACACTGACCTTCCTTACAGACAGGCAGGGTAAATATTCCCTAAAACTCTCTAAGCCGGGTCTCACAACTGTTGGTGCTGTCTTATCAACTCAATGTTGTCAATGGCAATAGGAGTTGTCAAGATTCATTCATTCAGCTGTATGGGGGTGTTAAACTTTACTCAAGATCAAATAAGCCCCTTTTTCAAAACATATCTTCTGTGGTCCAGTCTGTTTAGCCAACTCTTCCCTGTGTTCATTCATTATCATTACCCTGGGTTCATTCATTATCATTACCCTGGGTTCATTCATTATCATTACCCTGTGTTCATTCATGATCATTACCCTGGGTTAATTCATTACTATTACCCTGTGTTCATTCATGATCATTACCCTGGGTTCATTCATGATCATTACCCTGGGTTCATTCATGATCATTACCCTGGGTTCATTCATTATCATTACCCTGGGTTCATTCATTATCATTACCCTGGGTTCATTCATTATCATTACCCTGGGTTATTTCATTATCATTACCCTGTGTTCATTCATTATTATTACCCTGTGTTCATTCATTATTATTACCATGTGTTCATTCATTATCATCACCCTGGGTTCATTCATTATCATTACCCTGTGTTCATTCATTATTATTACCCTGTGTTCATTCATTATCATTACCCTGTGTTCATTCATTATCATCACCCTGGGTTCATTCATTATCATTACCATGTGTTCATTCATTATTATTACCCTGTGTTCATTCATTATTATTACCATGTGTTCATTCATTATAATCACCCTGGGTTCATTCATTATCATTACCCTGTGTTCATTCATTATTATTACCCTGTGTTCATTCATTATTATTACCATGTGTTCATTCATTATCATTACCCTGGGTTCATTCATTATTATTACCCTGTGTTCATTCATTATCATTACCCTGTGTTCATTCATTATCATTACCCTGTGTTCATTCATTATCATTACCCTGTGTTCATATCATCACCCTGGGTTCATTCATTATTATTACCCTGTGTTCATTCATTATTATTACCCTGTGTTCATTCATTATTATTACCCTGGGTTCATTCATTATTATTACCCTGTGTTCATTCATTATCATTACCCTGTGTTCATTTCATCACCCTGGGTTCATTCATAGTGGCGCCAGAGGGGATAGCTTCCATTTAACGTTCTCCTAACCAATTGTGCTATTTTGGGTGTTTTGTTTTGCGTTGTTTGTAACTTATTCTGTACATAATGTTTCTGCTACCGTCTTTTATGACTGAAAAGACATTCTGGATATCGGAGCAGTGATTACTCACCTCAAACTGGACAAAGATTTTATCTTTAATGAGTCGGACACGAAGGATATACTGGTTCTCCGAGACCAGAGACCGAGACCAAAATCCCTGTCATTCGCATGAAGAAAATACGGAAATACAGGGGGCGGAGATTGGGGTGCCTTGTGCTATTTTGTGTTTTTTTTTTTAATTGTTTGTAACTTATTCTGTACATGTTTCTGCTACCGTCTTTTATGACTGAAAAGACAGGAATTTTCTACCATCCGTTCTATTGGCCAACGTGCAATCACTGGAGAATAAACTGGATGATCTCAGTTCGAGACTATCCTACCAACGGGACATTAAAAACTGTAATATCTTTTGTTTCACCGAGTCGTGGTTGAACGACGACATGGATAATATACAGTTGGCTGGGTTTTCTGTGCATCGGCAGGACAGAACAGCTACGTCTGGTAAGACGAGGGGTGGGGGTGTCTATTTGTTAATAACAGCTGGTGTGCGATGTCAATGTGAAGGAAGTCTCGAGGTATTGCTCGCCTGAAGTAGAGTACCTCATGATAAGCTGCAGACCACACTATCTACCAAGAGAGTTTTCATCTATATTTTTCTGAGCCGTCTATTTACCACCACAAACCGACGCTGGTACTAAGATTGCACACAATGAGCTGCATAAGGCCATAAGCAAACAAGAAAATGCTCATCCAGATGCGGTGCTCCTAGTGGCCTGGGACTTTAATGCAGGCAAACTTAAATCCGTTTGACCTCATTTCTACCAGCATGTCACATGGGCAACCAAAGGGAAAAAACCTCTAGACCACCTTTACTCCACACACAGAGACGTATACAAAGCTCTCCCTCGCCCTCCATCTGGCAAATCTGACCATAATTCTATCCTCCTGATTCCTGCTTTCAAGCAAAAACTAAAACAGGAAGTACTAGTGACTCGCTCAATAAGGAAGTGGTCATATGATGCGGATGCTACCCTACAGGACTGTTTTGCTAGCACAGACATGAATATATTCCAAGATTCATCCAATGGCATTGAGGAGTATACCATCTCAGTCACAGGCTTCATCAATAAGGGCATCGATGACTTCGACCCCACAGTGAGCGTACGTACATATCCCAACCAGAAGTCATGGATGACAGGCAACATCCGCACCGGGCTAAAGGCTAGAGCTGCCGCTTTCAAGGAGCGGGACAGTAATCTGGACGCTTATAGAAAATCCCGAACTATCAAACAGGCAAAGCGTCAATACAGGACTAAGATTGAATCCTACTACACCAGCTCTGACGCTCGTCACATGTGGCAGGGCTTGCAAACTATTAAGGACTACAAAGGGAAACTCAGCCACGAGCTGCCCCGTGACGCAAGCCTACCAGATGAGCTAAATGCCTTTCATGCTCGCTTCGAGGCAAGCAACACTGAAGCATGCATGAGAGCACCAGCTGTTCTGGACGACTGTGTGATCATGCAAGACCGTTAAACAGGTCAACATTCACAAGCCTCAGGGCCGGAAGGATTACCAGGACATGTACTCAGAGCATGCGCAGACCAACTGCCAAGTGTCTTCACTGACATTTTCAACCTCTCCCTGACCGAGTCTGTAATACCTAATGTTTCATACAGCCCATACAGAATGGGACCAGACTGATACAGCCCATACAGCATGGAACCAGACCGATACAGCATGGGACCAGACTGATACAGCCCATACAGCACGGGACCAGACTGATACAGCCCATACAGCATGGAACCAGACCGATACAGCATGGGACCAGACTGATACAGCCCATACAGCACGGGACCAGACTGATACAGCACGGGACCAGACTGATAGAGCCCATACAGAATGGGACCGGACCAGACTGATACAGCATGGGACCAGACTGATACAGCCCATACAGAATGGGACCAGACTGATACAGCCCATACAGCATGGAACCAGACTGATACAGCATGGGACCAGACTGATACAGCCCATACAGAATGGGACCAGACTGATAAAGCATGGGACCAGACTGATACAGCCCATACAGCATGGAACCAGACGGATACAGCCCATACAGCATGGAACCAGACTGATACAGCATGGAACCAGACTGATACAGCCCATACAGCATGGAAGCAGACTGATACAGCCCATACAGCATGGAACCAGACTGATACAGCATGGGACCAGACTGATACAGCCCATACAGCATGGAACCAGACTGATACAGCATGGAACCAGACTGATACAGCATGGAACCAGACTGATACAGCCCATACAGCATGGAACCAGACTGATACAGCCCATACAGCATGGAACCAGACTGATACAGCATGGGACCAGACTGATACAGCCCATACAGCATGGAACCAGACTGATACAGCATGGAACCAGACTGATATAGCATGGGACCAGACTGATACAGCATGGGACCAGACTGATACAGCATGGGACCAGACTGATACAGCATGGGACCAGACTGATACAGCCCATACAGCATGGAACCAGACTGATACAGCATGGAACCAGACTGATACAGCATGGGACCAGACTGATACAGCATGGGACCAGACTGATGCAGCATGGGACCAGACTGATACAGCATGGAACCAGACTGATACAGCATGGAACCAGACTGATACAGCCCATACAGCATGGGACCAGACTGATAAAATATGGGACCAGACTGATACAGCATGGGACCAGACTGATACAGCATGGGACCAGACTGATACAGCATGGGACCAGACTGATACAGCATGGAACCAGACTGATACAGCATGGGACCAGACTGATACAGCATGGGACCAGACTGATACAGCATGGGACCAGACTGATACAGCATGGGACCAGACTGATACAGCATGGGACCAGACTGATACAGCATGGGACCAGACTGATACAGAGCTTCTACTACTCTAAACTATATACAGTAAAATGCGTACATCAACTAAAGGCATAGACAGATTATTAGACATCTTACCTGGTTCACTGTGGTATAAAACTCTGTAGCCGTCGACATTCCCTTTCGGCTCTTTCCAAGACACATGTAATTTGCTGGTAGCCAACACTTTAAAACGTAATCTTCTGGGAGCTGGAACTGAAACAGAACAACAATAGACTATCATTAATACTGACTCATTCAGTTACAGTTTGTGTATTGATGATTAATATGTTGAATACAGATTGTTGTCCCAAATAGCACCCTATTCTCTATTTAGTGCACTACTTCTGACCAGGACCCATAGGACTCTGATTGAAGGTAGTGCACCACAGACGGAATATGGTAAAATTTGGGAGGCAGATACAAACGCCAGCAGGTGTTAGTGCCACTACAGTACTACACATCAGCCAGGTTAATCACACACAGACATTAAACAGACGTCTACAAAGAAAACCCATTCTGGTATAACACAATAACGTATTGGAAAACATATTGGAAAACATATTGGAAAACATATTGGATAACATATTGGAAAACATATTGGATAACATATTGGAAAACATATTGGATAACATATTGGAAAACATATTGGATAACATATTGGAAAACATATTGGATAACATATTGGATAACATATTGGATAACATATTGGATAACATATTGGATAACATATTGGATAACATATTGGAAAATATATTGTTGTCTAATAACATATTGTTGTCCAATAACATGTTGCAAAACAAACAGTTATAGACAGAGAGGGTTCTTAAATGTCAGTCATATTCTCTTACTTTTGAGACACCATTTTTTACCTAGTAGGGAGGGAGGGAGGGAGGGAGGGAGGGAGGGAGGGAGGGAGGGAGGGAGGGAGGGAGGGAGGGAGGGAGGGAGGGAGGGAGGGACATTTTTATAGCCTGAAATCCCAACTGATAAACTTTGTTTCATGTAAAATAATTGTGAAACAGAGCGAATCAGATGGGATTCCAGGCTAGCGTTTCTAAGCCGATGACAGCATCGACATTTCCTTCAAAAAGACAGGTGCTGCAGACTGTTAAGAGTCAGTAAATGTTTGATCTCTCAGTTGATGGAGAATCAATCAGCTTCACCTGCTGTCCCGATGGAAAGAACAGTCCGTGGAAGACATTCTCTTGGGATTACGTTAGAGCAGCCAGGCTATAGCTAGATATTGATGCTATCTGCCGTTTCTATACGCAGGCTGCTATGAGGAAGTGAATGAGACTTTTTTTTACATAAAGTTGCTCTTACTTCTTAGTACCATGTAACAGCATGGTGTTTCTCGTAGCCAATAAGATCAACCAAATGAAAAGTGGTTCTCCTTTTTCCCCAACTATGGACAGACATTATTCCAGTAGTATGGTTAAATACTACTATCTGAGATTGACACAGAACTATTTATAAGGTTGTTGCATAGCACTTTCACCATTCACTTGGTCTACATTCTATGTTAGTTGAACTACAAACTAGTCACCAGAACCACACTACTACATTCCCACCTTTTGAGTTGAGAAGACAATGAGAAGTTGAGAAGACACTGAGAAGTTGAAAAGACACTGAGAAGTTGAGAAGACACTGAGAAGTTGAAAAGACACTGAGAAGTTGAGAAGACACTGAGAAGTTGAGAAGACACTGAGAAGTTGAGAAGACACTGAGAAGTTGAGAAGACACTGAGAAGTTGAGAAGACACTGAGAAGTTGAGAAGACACTGAGAAGTTGAGAAGACACTGAGAAGTTGAGAAGACACTGAGAAGTTGAGAAGACAATGAAAAGTTGAGAAGACACTGAGAAGTTGAGAAGACACTGAGAAGTTGAAAAGACACTGAGAAGTTGAGAAGACAATGAGAAGTTGAAAAGACAATGAGAAGTTGAAAAGACAATGAGAAGTTGAAAAGACAATGAGAAGTTGAAAAGACAATGAGAAGTTGAAAAGACAATGAGAAGTTGAGAAGACAATGAGAAGTTGAAAAGACAATGAGAAGTTGAGAAGACACTGAGAAGTTGAAAAGACACTGAGAAGTTTAAAAGACACTGAGAAGTTGAGAAGACAATGAGAAGTTGAGAAGACAATGAGAAGTTGAAAAGACAATGAGACGTTGAGAAGACACTGAGAAGTTGAAAAGACACTGAGAAGTTGAGAAGACACTGAGAAGTTGAAAAGACAATGAGAAGTTGAAAAGACAATGAGAAGTTGAAAAGACAATGAGAAGTTGAAAAGACAATGAGAAGTTGAGAAGACAATGAGAAGTTGAAAAGACAATGAGAAGTTGAGAAGACAAGGCTCAATGCCCAGGCCAACAAACACAGTGGTGTTTGTTCCTCCTTGCAAGTAGTAGAATGGGTACCAATGTAATCTTTACATGCTTATAAATCTATGAATCTACTACAGTATCTACCATATAGGGACTTGAAGCTGTTTATTAGGAAGAATATAGGCATGTAAAGTTATATACAATCTGGCACAAGCTATAAATAAACGCTGAAGGATAAAGGGAAACTTTTAATTCCGAGAAATAGATATATATAATCACTAACCTGATAGGAACACATCTGGGGATTGTTTCTGTGTTGAGTAAATATCTCCTATAAACCTGATAGGAACTCCTCTGGGGATTGTTTCTGTGTTGAGTAAATATCTCCTATAAACCTGATAGGAACTCATCTGGGGGTTGTTTCTGTGTTCAGTAAATACAGTGCATTCGGAAAGTTTTCAGACCCCTTGACTTTTTCCACATTTTGTTATGTTACAGCTTTATTCTAAAATGGATTACATAGTTTTTGTTCCTCATTAATCTACACACAATAGCCCATAATGACAAAAAACGAAAACAGGTTTTTATAATTTTTTTCAAATGTATACAATAAAAATTATAAAAATAACTTATTTACATAAGTATTCAGACTCTTTGCTATGAGACTCTAAACTGAGCTCAGGTGCATCCTGTTTCCATTGATCATCCTTGAGATGTTTCTACAACTTGATTGGAGTCCACCTGTGGTAAATTCAATTGATTGGACATGATTTGGAAAGGCACACACCTATCTATATAAGGTCCTACATTTGACAGTTCATGTCAGAGAAAAAACCAAGCCATGAGGTCAAAGGAATTGTCCATAGAGTTCAGAGACAGGATTGTGTCAAGGCACAGATCTGGGGAAAGGTACCAGAAAATGTCTGCAGCATTGAAGGTCCCCAAGAACAAAGTGGCCTCCATCATTCTTAAATGGAAGAGGTTTGGAACCACCAAGACTCTTCCTAGAGCTGGCCGCCCCGGCCAAACTGAGCAATTGGGGTAGAAGGGCCTTGGTCAGGGAGGTGACCAAGAACCAGATGGTCACTCTGACAGAGCTCCAGATTTCCTCTGTGGAGAAGGGAGAACCTTCCAGAAGGACAACCATCTCTGCAGCACTCCACCAATCAGGCCTTTATGGTAGAGTGGCCAGACGGAAGCCACTCCTCAGTAAAAGGCACACGACAGCCCGCTTGGAGTTTGCCAAAAGGCAAACTATCAGACCATGAGAAACAAGATTCGCTGGTCTGATGAAACCAAGATTGAACTCTTTGGCCTGAATGCCAAGCGTCACGTCTAGAGGTAACCTGGCACCATCCCTACAGTGAAGCATGGTGGTGGCAGCATCATGCTGTTGGGATGTTTTTCAGCGGCAGGGACTGGGAGACTAGTCAGGACCGAGGGAAAAATGAACAGAGCAAAGTACAGAGAGATTCTTGATGAAAATCTGCTCCAGAGCGCTCAGGACCTCAGATTGGGGCAAAGGTTCACTTTCCAACAGGACAACAACCCTAAGCTCACAGCCAAGACAATGAAGGCATGGCTTTGGAACAAGTCTCTGAATGTCCTTGAGTGGCCAAGCCAGAGCCAGGACTTGAACCCGATCGAACATCTTTGGAGAGACCTGAAAATAGCTGTGCAGCGATGCTCCCCATCCAACCTGACAGAGCTTGAGTGGATCTGCAGAGAAGAATGGGAGAAACTCCCCAAATGCAGGTGTGCCAAGCTTGTAGCTTCATACCCAAGAAGACATGAGGCTGTAATCGCTGCCAAAGGTGCTTCAACAAAGTACTGAGTAAAGGGTCTGAATACTTATTATGAAAACGTGATATTTCAGTTTTAAATGTGTATAAATTTGTGCTGAGTAAATATATCCTGAAATTTCTGTTCAGTCCCATAATCTGAACATATGCTGTGATCTCTAGTGTTTTATCCAACCGTGTGTATAAACAGGTTTGTAATGAATACATTTGGTGACACCTTAAACAGTTATACAGGCCTAGAACACCCCCTGGGAAACAGAAAAGACAATTAAATAATGACTGGATACTAGATGTGAATTTAATGTGAGGTATTTAACACCAACTGCCTGGCCAGAAGTAGCTACAAATTCATAAATTCCCATCTTTAAGTACTTTCCATTTGTACCGTCTGACTCACTGCACATGAATTGAGTTGCCGGAGGATAGGATGTTTATTAGTCCAGATAGACATTAGTCTTCTGCTTTTGTCAACCCGCTGAGATACACACAGAAGGTCGTAGAGGCTGGAGCAGGGGTTACGTTCCTGTCAAGGGAACATCGGCAGTACGTGGCACATGAGATAGTGATGCCAGCAACCCTCTGGTTGCTGACTCATTCACTGATAGAGTGAATGAGGGCAAGGGAGCATCTGTCAGCCTGACTCAACTGTACATGAGTTCTGAATAATGTAGCGGAACATATACGTCCATTTGCTCTGTGTGAGGATGAGGGTGTGGAGGATTCCTAGAGGAAGAGTGGAACACTATTGTGAGTCGAGGTTTCCACAGGTGAATACGTCAGCTGTGAGAGGGATTCCTTCATGATGTGATGCATTTCATTATTCCACCCTTGGCTATCAGCATGTCATTACTCCACCCTTGGCTATCAGCATGTCATTATTCCACCCTTGGCTATCAGCATGTCATTACTCCACCCTTGGCTATCAGCATGTCATTATTCCACCCTTGGCTATCAGCATGTCATTGTTCCACCCTTGGCTATCAGCATGTCATTATTCCACCCTTGACTATCAGCATGTCATTATTCCACCCTTGGCTATCAGCATGTCATTATTCCACCCTTGGCTATCAGCATGTCATTATTCCACCCTTGGCTATCAGCATGTCATTATTCCACCCTTGGCTATCAGCATGTCATTGTTCCACCCTTGGCTATCAGCATGTCATTATTCCACCCTTGCTATCAGCATGTCATTATTCCACCCTTGGCTATCAGCATGTCATTGTTCCACCCTTGGCTATCAGCATGTCATTACTCCACCCTTGGCTATCAGCATGTCATTATTCCACCCTTGGCTATCAGCATGTCATTGTTCCACCCTTGGCTATCAGCATGTCATTGTTCCACCCTTGGCTATCAGCATGTCATTATTCCACCCTTGCTATCAGCATGTCATTATTCCACCCTTGGCTATCAGCATGTCATTGTTCCACCCTTGGCTATCAGCATGTCATTACTCCACCCTTGGCTATCAGCATGTCATTATTCCACCCTTGGCTATCAGCATGTCATTATTCCACCCTTGGCTATCAGCATGTCATTATTCCACCCTTGGCTATCAGCATGTCATTATTCCACCCTTGGCTATCAGCATGTCATTATTCCACCCTTGGCTATCAGCATGTCATTGTTCCACCCTTGGCTATCAGCATGTCATTGTTCCACCCTTGGCTATCAGCATGTCATTGTTCCACCCTTGGCTATCAGCATGTCATTACTCCACCCTTGGCTATCAGCATGTCATTATTCCACCCTTGGCTATCAGCATGTCATTATTCCACCCTTGGCTATCAGCATGTCATTATTCCACCCTTGGCTATCAGCATGTCATTGTTCCACCCTTGGCTATCAGCATGTCATTGTTCCACCCTTGGCTATCAGCATGTCATTATTCCACCCTTGGCTATCAGCATGTCATTATTCCACCCTTGCTATCAGCATGTCATTATTCCACCCTTGGCTATCAGCATGTCATTGTTCCACCCTTGGCTATCAGCATGTCATTATTCCACCCTTGGCTATCAGCATGTCATTATTCCACCCTTGGCTATCAGCATGTCATTATTCCACCCTTGGCTATCAGTATGTCATTACTCCACCCTTGGCTATCAGCATGTCATTGTTCCACCCTTGGCTATCAGCATGTCATTATTCCAACCTTGGCTATCAGCATGTCATTATTCCACCCTTGGCTATCAGCATGTCATTATTCCACCCTTGGCTATCAGCATGTCATTGTTCCACCCTTGGCTATCAGCATGTCATTGTTCCACCCTTGGCTATCAGCATGTCATTGTTCCACCCTTGGCTATCAGCATGTCATTATTCTACCCTTGGCTATCAGCATTTCATTATTCCACCCTTGGCTATCAGCATGTCATTATTCCACCCTTGGCTATCAGCATGTCATTATTCCACCCTTGGCTATCAGCATGTCATTATTCCACCCTTGGCTATCAGCATGTCATTATTCCACCCTTGGCTATCAGCATGTCATTTTTCCACCCTTGGCTATCAGCATGTCATTGTTCCACCCTTGGCTATCAGCATGTCATTGTTCCACCCTTGGCTATCAGCATGTCATTGTTCCACCCTTGGCTATCAGCATGTCATTGTTCCACCCTTGGCTATCAGCATGTCATTGTTCCACCCTTGACTATCAGCATGTCATTACTCCACCCTTGGCTATCAGCATGTCATTACTCCACCCTTGGCTATCAGCATGTCATTATTCCACCCTTGACTATCAGCATGTCATTGTTCCACCCTTGACTATCAGCATGTCATTATTCCACCCTTGACTATCAGCATGTCATTATCCCACCCTTGGCTATCAGCATGTCATTATTCCACCCTTGGCTATCAGCATGTCATTGTTCCACCCTTGGCTATCAGCATGTCATTATTCCACCCTTGCTATCAGCATGTCATTATTCCACCCTTGGCTATCAGCATGTCATTGTTCCACCCTTGGCTATCAGCATGTCATTACTCCACCCTTGGCTATCAGCATGTCATTATTCCACCCTTGGCTATCAGCATGTCATTGTTCCACCCTTGGCTATCAGCATGTCATTGTTCCACCCTTGGCTATCAGCATGTCATTATTCCACCCTTGCTATCAGCATGTCATTATTCCACCCTTGGCTATCAGCATGTCATTGTTCCACCCTTGGCTATCAGCATGTCATTACTCCACCCTTGGCTATCAGCATGTCATTATTCCACCCTTGGCTATCAGCATGTCATTATTCCACCCTTGGCTATCAGCATGTCATTATTCCACCCTTGGCTATCAGCATGTCATTATTCCACCCTTGGCTATCAGCATGTCATTATTCCACCCTTGGCTATCAGCATGTCATTGTTCCACCCTTGGCTATCAGCATGTCATTGTTCCACCCTTGGCTATCAGCATGTCATTGTTCCACCCTTGGCTATCAGCATGTCATTACTCCACCCTTGGCTATCAGCATGTCATTATTCCACCCTTGGCTATCAGCATGTCATTATTCCACCCTTGGCTATCAGCATGTCATTATTCCACCCTTGGCTATCAGCATGTCATTGTTCCACCCTTGGCTATCAGCATGTCATTGTTCCACCCTTGGCTATCAGCATGTCATTATTCCACCCTTGGCTATCAGCATGTCATTATTCCACCCTTGCTATCAGCATGTCATTATTCCACCCTTGGCTATCAGCATGTCATTGTTCCACCCTTGGCTATCAGCATGTCATTATTCCACCCTTGGCTATCAGCATGTCATTATTCCACCCTTGGCTATCAGCATGTCATTATTCCACCCTTGGCTATCAGTATGTCATTACTCCACCCTTGGCTATCAGCATGTCATTGTTCCACCCTTGGCTATCAGCATGTCATTATTCCAACCTTGGCTATCAGCATGTCATTATTCCACCCTTGGCTATCAGCATGTCATTATTCCACCCTTGGCTATCAGCATGTCATTGTTCCACCCTTGGCTATCAGCATGTCATTGTTCCACCCTTGGCTATCAGCATGTCATTGTTCCACCCTTGGCTATCAGCATGTCATTATTCTACCCTTGGCTATCAGCATTTCATTATTCCACCCTTGGCTATCAGCATGTCATTATTCCACCCTTGGCTATCAGCATGTCATTATTCCACCCTTGGCTATCAGCATGTCATTATTCCACCCTTGGCTATCAGCATGTCATTATTCCACCCTTGGCTATCAGCATGTCATTTTTCCACCCTTGGCTATCAGCATGTCATTGTTCCACCCTTGGCTATCAGCATGTCATTGTTCCACCCTTGGCTATCAGCATGTCATTGTTCCACCCTTGGCTATCAGCATGTCATTGTTCCACCCTTGGCTATCAGCATGTCATTGTTCCACCCTTGACTATCAGCATGTCATTACTCCACCCTTGGCTATCAGCATGTCATTACTCCACCCTTGGCTATCAGCATGTCATTATTCCACCCTTGACTATCAGCATGTCATTGTTCCACCCTTGACTATCAGCATGTCATTATTCCACCCTTGACTATCAGCATGTCATTATCCCACCCTTGACTATCAGCATGACATTATTCCACCCTTGGCTATCAGCATGACATTATTCCACCCTTGGCTATCAGCATGTCATTATTCCACCCTTGGCTATCAGCATGTCATTGTTCCACCCTTGACTATCAGCATGTCATTATTCCACCCTTGACTATCAGCATGTCATTATCCCACCCTTGACTATCAGCATGACATTATTCCACCTGTTCCCTACAATCCTCTGACTTCTCAATGATTAAACACAAAGTGACTCCATGACAGTTACATTATAATATACATTAGAACAGACCGATACAGAAACAAGCAGCCCTTTCAAGTGGTTTTATCTCTCCTCTCCTCTCATCCCTCTCTTCTCTCCTCTCATCCCTCTCTTCTCTCATCTCTCTCTCCTCTCATCCCTCTCCTCTCATCCCTCTCATCCCTCTCTCCTCTCATCCCTCTCATCCCTCTCTCATCTCGCTCCTCTCATCCCTCTCTACTCATCCCTCTCTCCTCTCATCTCTCTTTCTCTCCTCTCATCTCTCTTTCTCTCCTCTCATCTCTCTTTCTCTTCTCTCCTCTCATCTCTCTTTCTCTTCTCTCCTCTCATCTCTCTTTCTCTTCTCTCCTCTCATCTCTCTTTCTCTTCTCTCCTCTCATCTCTCTTTCTCTCCTCTCATCTCTCTTTCTCTCCTCTCATCTCTCTTTCTCTCCTCTCATCTCTCTTTCTCTCCTCTCATCTCTCTTTCTCTCCTCTCATCTCTCTTTCTCTCCTCTCATCTCTCTTTCTCTCCTCTCATCTCTCTTTCTCTCCTCTCATCTCTCTTTCTCTCCTCTCATCTCTCTTTCTCTCCTCTCATCTCTCTTCTCTCCTCTCATCTCTCTTCTCTCCTCTCATCTCTCTTCTCTCCTCTCATCTCTCTTCTCTCCTCTCATCTCTCTTCTCTCCTCTCTTCTCTCCTCTCCTCTCTTCTCTCCTCTCATCTCTCTTCTCTCTTCTCTCATCCCTCTCTCCTCTCATCCCTCTCTCCTCTCATCCCTCTCTCCTCTCATCCCTCTCTCCTCTCATCCCTCTCTCCTCTCATCCCTCTCTCCTCTCATCCCTCTCTCCTCTCATCCCTCTCTCCTCTCATCCCTCTCTCCTCTCATCCCTCTCTCCTCTCATCCCTCTCTCCTCTCATCCCTCTCTCCTCTCATCCCTCTCTCCTCTCATCCCTCTCTCCTCTCATCCCTCTCTCCTCATCTCTCTCTCCTCTCTTCCCTCTCCTCCTCTCCTCCCTCTCCTCTCCTCCATGTGAGGAGTCTTCTGTTGTGGCAGATAGCACTTACCCCTGAATCCTCTGAGCCCTTTACCTGTCTGTCTATCTGTCTGTGTCATCCCTCTCTCCTCTCATCCCTCTCCTCCTCTCATCCCTCTCCTCCTCTCCTCCATGTGAGGAGTCTTCTGTTGTGGCAGATAGCACTTACCCCTGAATCCTCTGAGCCCTTTACCTGTCTGTCTATCTGTCTGTGTCATCCCTCTCTCCTCTCCTCCCTCTCTCCTCTCATCCCTCTCCTCCTCTCATCCCTCTCCTCCTCTCCTCCATGTGAGGAGTCTTCTGTTGTGGCAGATAGCACTTACCCCTGAATCCTCTGAGCCCTTTACCTGTCTGTCTATCTGTCTGTGTCATCCCTCTCTCCTCTCCTCCCTCTCTCCTCTCATCCCTCTCCTCCTCTCATCCCTCTCCTCCATGTGAGGAGTCTTCTGTTGTGGCAGATAGCACTTACCCCTGAATCCTCTGAGCCCTTTACCTGTCTGTCTATCTGTCTGTGTCATCCCTCTCTCCTCTCATCCCTCTCCTCCTCTCCTCCATGTGAGGAGTCTTCTGTGTGGCAGATAGCACTTACCCCTAAATCCTCTGAGCCCTTTACCTGTCTGTCTATCTGTCTGTATGTCTTCCCTCTCTCTGCACGCTGCTCACCTACCTGACTAAGGCCTAGCTTCATCTGTTTTGAACATGTATCTGTTACCAGCATGGTGCGTAAATCCCTGCTGAGGGTATTAAAATATTAAGACTGTGTTCTGCTAGTCCTCGATCACACCACGTGGAGAATGAGGCTGCAGTATACATCCGTGGCCGTTCAGTCAAAGTTGGTTAAGAGTACTGTCATGTTAAATACTACAAATGTGGGGATTAGAGAAGACATATTGACCAAGAGTTATTTGGAAAAAGATGAATTAGGTGTACATAGAATGTCAATATGTTCTTCATTCTACTCATCCAGGCCTAAATGAAACCCCAGACATGGATTTAAAATGAACATTAACACAGTAGCATTAACAACACAGGCCATTATGACCACACTACGCTCTACACTCCTAGAACAAAAAGAGTGCTATCTAGAACCTTAAAAGGGTTCTTCGGCTGTCCCCATCTTTGAAGAACCCTTTTGGTTCCAGGTAAACCTTTTGAGGTTCCATGTAGAACCCTCTGTGGAAAGGGTTCTACATGGAGCCTCAAAAGGTTTACCTGGAACCAAAAGGGTTCTACATGGAACCCAAAAGGGTTCTACCTGGAACCAAAAAGGGTGCTCCAATGGGGACAGCAGAAGAACCCTTTTGAAACCTCTTATTGTAAGAGTGTACTCTACTGTGCAGGTAATTAAAAACACAACAATCTGTGTTGGTTTTATTGAACTGTTTTTCTGACACTCTCATCAGCATCTCTCCCTAAACATACAAATTCACCAATCTAGATTTTAACACGCTCAAATGAAACACCTTGTTTTTCTAATTAGGTAACTAGAAGCTAAGCTGATGCCATTTGGAGTACAGCACGAAGCTGACCCGTACAGTCAGACATGGAATCAATAGAGAATCATTAGCGAAGGACTCGGTCATATTAAACAGCAAGTCACTGACCCCAGAGCCTGACCAGACAACACACTGTGGTGCCCAGAGACAGATAAAGAGGTTCGCTGTTACAGCTGGTAGCAGCTAGTTGTGTCCAGTGTCCACTACAATAGGAGACAAAAGACAGTGGTGACTGGAGATTCAAATGACCTAAAATCACTTATTTTTGCAACAAATGGAACTCCCAGTGTATTATATATACAGGAAATGGTAAGTGGCCTAGCTTGATCCGAGCAGAGAGCTGTGGGGGAGAGACGTGCAGACCAGATATATATTATATATACACCCTCCACAGACAGGAGCCAGAAATCCCCCTCTTCACACCAGACCTGGCTTCAAATAGTACTTGTTAATGGTTTGATTGAGCCTGCCTGGACTGCCAGATGGACAGGGATGACACTCTTGGGAGTTGGGGCTATCCTGCACTCCCACACCAGATGAACCCAGGTCTGCTCCACACCAGTCCACAGAGCCTCCACTCCCACACCAGATGAACCCAGGTCTGCTCCACACCAGTCCACAGAGCCTCCACTCCCACACCAGAGGAACCCAGGTCTGCTCCACACCAGTCCAGAGCCTCCACTCCCACACCAGAGGAACCCAGGTCTGCTCCACACCAGTCCACAGAGCCTCCACTCCCACACCAGATGAACCCCGGTCTGCTCCACACCAGTCCACAGAGCCTCCACTCCCACACCAGATGAACCCAGGTCTGCTCCACACCAGTCCACAGAGCCTCCACTCCCACACCAGATGATTCCAGGTCTGCTCCACACCAGTCCACAGAGCCTCCACTCCCACACCAGAGGAACCCAGGTCTGCTCCACACCAGTCCACAGAGCCTCCACTCCCACACCAGATGAACCCAGGTCTGCTCCACACCAGTCCACAGAGCCTCCACTCCCACACCAGATGAACCCAGGTCTGCTCCACACCAGTCCACAGAGCCTCCACTCCCACACCAGATGCTTTACTTTGCCTGCATCCCGAATGGCACCTTATTCCCTATATAGTGCACTACTTTTGACCAGAGCCCTATGAGCCCTATGGGTCCTGTTTAAAAATAGTGCACTACATAGGGAATAGGGTGTCATTTGGGACGCAAGCATTACTTCTGGCCATCGGGATCTTTTCGCTCCGAGGCCTGGATGGAATGTTAAGCTGAGCTACGTCCAAGCAGCACACAGCCAGGACAATTAAATGTTGATATGTCCCTGGAGGACGTTATCATGTGATGATCCCCCCCCTCTGATAAGATCCTGAATGTTCCCCCTTTCCGATCCGCTCACAGCAGACCTGGGTTCACATACTATTCAAAATCTTTCAACTATTTGGGGGGGGGGGGGGGGGGGGGGGGGTGACTGAGTCTGCCTAAAATGCCAGATAGGTTTGAGGGTTTGCCATTTTGAGATTATTATATTGCCCAATTAAACCAGGCAGGCTCTATCAAGCACAGATTTTTTTAAAGTATAGTATTTAGTAGTATTTACACCCAGTTTGTCTCCAAGACCAGAGCAGACAAGACCAGAGCAAACGAGACCAGACCAGACCAGACCAAACGAGACCAGAGCAAACGAGACCACCTGCACAGGGTTCTTCCATTGACCACAGGTGAAGGTTGTTACATGATAGATGACTGATTAAAGAATCATCTTGAGGATATCAAGTCGGCAGCCCAGCTGATAGCAATCAGATGGGGTTCTGTGACTGGGTCTTATATCTCATTATAAGGCTCGGTTTATGCTCCATGTAGAAATGTATATGATTACACCCAAATAATATTCTTTACAAAAAAAGCATGAAACACAAAACAAGAATCAAATTGTATTATTTGAATGTAAAACAAAGACATGGTGTGAGGGTGAAATGGCATGTCCACATACAGTAAGAGATGGAATGAAATGGGACCAAATCTGCACATGAAAAGAGGAGCTGACAGAGGAGACCACCAACGGAAGCATTTGGGTCATCATCCAGTCACAGTGTAGTCCTTACCTTGACCCTGGGCAGGGGCTGGGAAATGTACAGCCAACACCAGGAAGAGCAGAGGACACCACGTCCTTATTGGGAGTCCTACAATCAGCATCCTTACAACTGTGATGCTCCTTCTGCACCTAGCGGGGAGAGGAGGACAAATACAGACTATTTAACGCTGCCCGACTGCCACAGCTGTGGGCTTTGGAGAGCGCTAGAAAGAGGTTTTAGGAATAATGATGCATAAGAGAGAGAAAGAGAGCGAGAGAGAGAGATAGTGAGAGAGAGAGAGAGAGCGAGAGAGCGAGAGAGTGAGAGAGAATGAGAAAGAAGGACAGAGACAGAATGAGAGAGAAAGAGAGAATGAGAGAGCGTGTATGAGAGTGAGAGTGTAAACATATGTTTCCCATGCCAATAAATCCCCTTCAATTGAAAATTGAGAGAGAGAGAGAAAGAGAAAGAGAAAGAGAAAGAGAGAGAGAGAGAGAGAGAGAGAGAGAGAGAGAGAAACCAGCATTGAGTAGTAACAGACGTTCATAGCTATAGGGCTTTTTCAGTGTCGAGGCCCAGCCTGTCTCAAGTGGGGGCAGGCAGAAGGGAGTGAGGGGAAAAGGGGGAAGATCAGAGTCACTTTGAGAATGGGAAGTTGGAAACAGAACAGTAGAGGACTTCGTTACATTTTGACAGACAGGCCCAAGAGAACATTTCCTGAGTGCCATTGTTGACATTGAGAACAAGCAGAGCTCAACGTGTCTGTCACTCATCATTAAGGCTTTGACCAGACAGGCAGAGTGTAACAGCAGCACAGGAATGGAGGAAGCTAGTACAATACTGCCACATAGGACTACTGTAGGGCAGTAGGCTGAAAAGGACCAGCTTTACTGACTTGTGTAAAAAAAAAAAATCTATGAATATATTCAATGCATTCATTATACTCAAACAGCATTCATGATGAAAATAGATTTCCAATCAACATCCCTGGACATATAAGTGAATAACGTGTCAAAATGTGTCTTTATATACAGGGATACTGTACATCATAATTCTAGCATCTGTGTCCATCAAACCAAGCCTGGACACATTGACTTCATGACAGAGATTTAATTTAGACATTGAACAATTTTATAAAAAGCAAAAGCATAACATGTTTTCTTCAAAAAACATTATTTGCTATTCTTATGCAATACAATTTAACCAAAGCAAAAAATATATTGTCATTAGATTTAGGGTAAAAGTTGGGTGAAAAAGGGATATGTTTTTTTTACAGTTCCATGACAGGTTCCCACGTTGTTTCAATGTCATTACATTTATTGTTGTAAACAGCGCTGATTCAACCAGTTTGTGTCCAATGGGAAGGAACTATTTGCTGACAAACATTGGATGTTTTTTTCCCTACTTGTAAACCCTTGGCCAATTATCTTCAAAAGAGGAAGTATACACGAATCAGCACATTCAATTTGAAAGCTGAAACTGCTGATTAAACTCGTTAAGTAGTAATCCCTAAACGCAGTCCAATCAAAATAAACCTCATCAATCTGAAATATGTAGCCTACACGTAAATAGAAGATGATATAGAGACAAAACGCATATTGTCGCCCTGGAAACAACCGGAAAATAGACATATTTCGTTTTTTTTTTTTTGTATTTACAATGAAATTCCAAGGAAGACCATAATCATGATAGTTAGTAATACCTAAAAATAATTTCTGACTTGATTTATAGGCACACAAAAAAACATTTGAATGGCTTAAATTACTCCAGTTGTGCAACTATCCCAGTGCCTACTTCACAAGTTAATTGTTAACTTCTGCACCCGACAGGAAACTGATGAGAAGATTGCCCACAAGTTTAGCTAAATTCTAGAACTTTCAATTCGTTTACAATTAATTTGGTAATTTATCCGTATACTTGATCAAGTCAACCTATCCACTTGATTGCCTCTGGGAGCGCAGAGTAAAGCACCATAATACATATAGGCTAAGCACTCCAAACAAAACAGATTCCATACTGAATTCATGAAATAGCAATCCATAACTCACAAATCATCAAATCCTCAACGCTCCTATTTCCCACGGATCCTCTCAATCCCCAGAGTGTCTGTCTCCCTGGTTTGTTTCAGCCTCTCTCAGTCAACTATTCCGTCAATCAGTCCAGACTAAAACTGGGGCTGGGTGTTTCTTGCGTCGTTATTCACCCATCCCTTCGGCTATTCATCCCCCTTCTACTTCTCTCTCTCCTTCCTTCACCTCATTTCATCCTGTGGACTGACGTGGGAAAAAAAGAAAAAAAATCGACCAATTGCTGCGGAACAGAAGGACGGAGCGAAACGGGAGGGTGGAATTCGATAAAACCCTCTGGCACTTTCCCTCGACAGGACTTGTCACGTAAACGACTTGTAACCGAATGTAGGTTTTAACACTCACGAAATGGTAATTTGGCTCTATCGTTAGTTTTCATAGCATTGTTATGTCTGACACCGACTGGATTGGAATTGTGGACTGAGCAGGTGCTTCGGGAAATTCTGTTGCGCGCTCTCTGGTGCTCTGAGGCTGTGAACGCACCAAGTGACTATACATTTAAACATACATCTACGCTAAGTTGGTCCTTGAATGGCTGTTGCGTAATATCTAATGAACATTTGCAAATTCCCTAGGAATAAGGCCTTATTTTAGTTGACTTGTCTTTTGGGACAGCGGGATTTGAAACGTGGGTAATAGTGAATTGTGCAGCATTGCGGCTCTGGAATAAACTACACTTTACACCAGGTGTACCGTAGCGATCAATGCTCATTCCCTACCCACCATCCCAAATGGCACCATATTCCCTATATAGTGCACTTCGTTTGATCAGAACCAAAAGAGCACCTTTTTCCCTATATAGTGCACTATTCTGGTCTGTCTGTCCTCCTATTTTATATTTAACTAGGCAAGTCAGTTAAGAACACATTCTTATTTACAATGATGGCCTAGGAACAGTGGGTTAACTGCCTTGTTCAAGGGCAGAACGACAGATTTGTACTTTGTCAGCTCGGGGATTCGATCTGGCAACCTTTCGGTTACTAGTCCAACACTCTAACCACTAGGCTACGCTGCCTCCCTGCTCCTACCACCTCTCCCCTTCCAACCAGCCCCCCTCCCACACTGCAATGAGATGCTGCTGAATATATGGATTGTCTGTGTGGGGGTGCGGGGGGGGGGGGGGGGGGGGACAATTAGACCCAAACAAATCACGAGAAAACAAAAAGATAATTACTTGACACACTGGAAAGAATTTACAAAAAAACAGAGCAAACTAGAATGCTATTTGTCCCTAAACAGAGAGAACACAGTGGCAGAATACCTGACCACTGTGACTGAACCAAAATTAAGGAAAGCTTTGATGTACAGACTCAGTGAGCATAGCCTTGCTATTGAGAAAGGCCGATGTAGGCAGACCTGGCTCTCAAGAGAAGACAGGCTATGTGCACACTTAGAGACACATATTTCCCTCAGATCACACAGACCCACAAACACTGTACATAGACATAATATGACATTTGAAATGTCGCTTTATATAGGCCTATTATGCATTTTGTATAAACGAATAGAATATTCTATAATTGTGGTACAACAAAGGTAAACTATTCTGCATTTTGGAACTATTGTGAGTGTAATGTCTATTGTTCATTTTTTAAATTGTTTATTTCACTTTTGTTTATTATCTTTTTCACATGCTTTGGCAATGTAAACATATGTTTCCCATGCCAATAAAGTCCCTTTGAATTGAATTGAATTGAATTGAATTGAATTGAGAGAGAGAGAGAGAGAGAGAGAGAGAGAGAGAGAGAGAGAGAGAGAGAGAGAGAGAGAGAGAGAGAGAGAGATAAAGAGAGATAAAGAGAGAGAGAGAGAGATAAAGAGAGAGAGAGAGAGAGAGAGAGATAAAGAGAGAGATAAAGAGAGAGATAAAGAGAGAGATAAAGAGATAAAGAGGGAGAGAGAGAGTGATAAAGAGAGAGAGAGAGATAAAGAGAGAGAGATAAAGAGAGAGAGAGAGATAGAGATAAAAAGAGAGAGAGATACAGAGAGAGAGAGAGATAAAAAGAGAGAGAGATACAGAGAGATAAAGAGAGAGAGAGATAAAGAGAGAGAGAGATAAAGAGAGGGGGGGGGGGGGGCTACCATATCAAGTATTCTCAACTTTATAGTGGACAGTAACAGATATTTCCCCTAAATCCAGTCAGTCCCCCAAGAACGTTCCCATTTTGTATGTGTTTATTGGAGACCAGTTGTGTGAGTAACAGCCTTATTTCCTTCAGATAAAAAGGACATGTACAATTGCAGGGTCTCATCCAACTTCTACTAAATTGGAAACACAAGCAGTCGACCACCATAGTAGAAAACAGAGCAGTAATCACAGCTAGGTAGCTTCAAACAGAACTGGAGCATTTGAGGTTTGAAGGAATCTGTGTGAAGTTTGTCCTGGTCTGTTCTACAACAGGTCTCTGTCTGCCATATTCAAGCCCTGCACTGTCTGAACAACAGGTCTCTGTCTGCCATATCCAAGCCCTGCACTGTCTGAACAACAGGTCTCTGTCTGCCATATCCAAGCCCTGCACTGTCTGAACAACAGGTCTCTGTCTGCCATATCCAAGCCCTGCACTGTCTGAACAACAGGTCTCTGTCTGCCATATCCAAGCCCTGCACTGTCTGAACAACAGGTCTCTGTCTGCCATATCCAAGCCCTGCACTGTTCTACAACAGGTCTCTGTCTGCCATATCCAAGCCCTGCACTGTCTGAACAACAGGTCTCTGTCTGCCATATTCAAGCCCTGCACTGTTCTACAACAGGTCTCTGTCTGCCATATCCAAGCCCTGCACTGTCTGAACAACAGGTCTCTGTCTGCCATATTCAAGCCCTGCACTGTCTGAACAACAGGTCTCTGTCTGCCATATCCAAGCCCTGGCCTGACAGATACTAGGCTCTCAATCTCTCCTGGGTCCTCTACAGATTAGATATGTTTCCTTATATATCTCCTGGGCCCTCTACAGATTAGATATGTTTCCTTATATATCTCCTGGGCCCTCT
>NC_074670.1:1114853-1177353 GCF_029448725.1 Salvelinus fontinalis
TTATTTAAGGGGGGGTCTCTTTTACAAGGGTTAGAATGTACAGGACATATTTTCTGTTGTGTTTTCCACCTAGAGTATTGACCTGACTGTAGTACATTTGCTGTATTGATTATGTAAACAGCTGAGCAGATCCTTGAGTCAGTACATTTCCACAGTATGAATGACGGTCCCTGCAGTTCAATCAAAGTGACACGTGTTTCCATTGTCAGAGTGTCTATAGTATGTCTGGAAGTGCGTCCCAAATCGCACCCTATTCTGTAGGATACTGTAGTTCACTGCTTTTGACCAGAGCCTTATGGGCCCTAATCAAACGTAACGCAGCATAAAGAGAATAGAATACCGTTAGGGACTCAGCCCTGGGGCTCTGGAATGGCCAGCTCTCTACATAAAGGGACTCAGCCCTGGGTATCTGGAACGGCCAGCTCTCTACATAAAGGGACTCAGCCCTGGTGCTCTGGAACGGCCAGCTCTCTACATAAAGGGACTCAGCCCTGGGGGTCTGGAACGGCCAGCTCTCTACATAAAGGGACTCAGCCCTGGGGACTCTGGAACGGCCAGCTCTCTACATAAAGGGACTCAGCCCTGGGGATCTGGAACGGCCAGCTCTCTACATAAAGGGACTCAGCCCTGGGGATCTGGAACGGCCAGCTCTCTACATAAAGGGACTCAGCCCTGGGGCTCTGGAAAGGCCAGCTCTCTACATAAAGGGACTCGGCCCTGGGGCTCTGGAACGGCCAGCTCTCTACATAAAGGGACTCAGCCCTGGGGACTCTGGAACGGCCAGCTCTCTACATAAAGGGACTCAGCCCTGGGGATCTGGAACGGCCAGCTCTCTACATAAAGGGACTCAGCCCTGGGGATCTGGAACGGCCAGCTCTCTACATAAAGGGACTCAGCCCTGGGGCTCTGGAACGGCCAGCTCTCTACATAAAGGGACTCAGCCCTGGGGATCTGGAACGGCCAGCTCTCTACATAAAGGGACTCAGCCCTGGGGCTCTGGAACGGCCAGCTCTCTACATAAAGTGACTCAGCCCTGGGGATCTGGAACGGCCAGTTCTCTACATAAAGGGACTCAGCCCTGGGGATCTGGAACGGCCAGCTCTCTACATAAAGTGACTCAGCCCTGGGGATCTGGAACGGCCAGCTCTCTACATAAAGGGACATACAGCTCTCTCACATTCTCAAAGTCTTACTTCCAAATAACACGCCTGGTGAAGACGGGTAATAACGATGAACTGTGGCCTTATCATTAGGTCTGGACACTATAGTCACTTAGCTCCACAACACAACCCTGATATTTGTCCTCCATCTTGTAATTAGCTGGCCGGACCTGGGTTCAAGGGTCGGGGCCTCTGTGTAGCCCTCGGTGTGAGTTTGCTGCATGCTGTAACAAAGCAAGCAACCATTAAAGTGGGGTTTAGTTTCATGAATACACCTCTTAGTTGAAGTGGGGGGTATGAAGAAACACAGCTGTCTGTTGGTGTGTTCAGGTTAGTGTAACTAGTTAGTATGTCAGTGTGTTCAGGTTAGTGTAACTAGTTAGTCTGTCAGTGTGTTCAGGTTAGTGTAACTAGTGAGTCTGTCAGTGTGTTCAGGTTAGTGTAACTAGTGAGTCTGTCAGTGTGTTCAGGTTAGTATAACTAGTGAGTCTGTCAATGTGTTCAGGTTAGTGTAACTAGTTAGTCTGTCGGTGTGTTCAGGTTAATGTAACTAGTGAGTCTGTCAGTGTGTTCAGGTTAGTGTAACTAGTGAGTCTGTCAGTGTGTTCAGGTTAGGGTAACTAGTTAGTCTGTCAGTGTGTTCAGGTTAGTGTAACTAGTTAGTCTGTCAGTGTGCTCAGGTTAGTGTAACTAGTTAGTCTGTCAGTGTGGTCAGGTTAGTATAACTAGTTAGTCTGTCAGTGTGCTCAGGTTAGTGTAACTAGTGAGGTATATTTACAGGGGGGAGACAGCCAGAACCTACAAAGGAATCTCTCTGAAGTTGACACTTTACTGGCTTCTATTGAAGAGGAGGATGTGAATGTGTTTCAACAGGAAGACTTGGTGCTGGAGAATGCAGCTGTGTCGACACAGCTCCTGTCCAGAAACAAACAACAACAAAAAATATACATACTTTTGGTCATGTAATATATATATACATATATTGTAATTTTTGTTTTGTTTTGGAGCAAAAAATATTGTATAATCACCAGGAATTCACACTTGTTTAATTAGTTTAATTTCGGGAATCTGTTCCCAAGTATTCCCACAAAAAAAAAGACATGATGGTGTCTCAATGACATCAAGGTACGAAATATTGTTCTTCTGAAATTTAATCTCTTTTTGGTCTTAGTTGTTGTCAATTTACAGTGTATAAATTATTATAATTATAGGGAGGGGGGGGGGCGCTGTGGGATTGTTTATAATACTCTTTGAAGAGGTGGGGGTTTCAGATGTTTTCAGAAGATGGGCAGGGACTCTGCTGTCCTAGCTTCAGGAAGAAGATGGACAGGGACTCTGCTGTCCTAGCTTCAGGAAGAAGATGGACAGGGACTCTGCTGTCCTAGCTTCAGGAAGAAGATGGGCAGGGACTCTGCTGTCCTAGCTTCAGGAAGAAGATGGACAGGGACTCTGCTGTCCTAGCTTCAGGAAGAAGATGGGCAGGGACTCTGCTGTCCTCGCTTCAGGGGGAAGATGGGCAGGGACTCTGCTGTCCTAGCTTCAGGAAGAAGATGGACAGGGACTCTGCTGTCCTAGCTTCAGGAAGAAGATGGGCAGGGACTCTGCTGTCGCTGTCCTAGCTTCAGGAAGAAGATGGACAGGGACTCTGCTGTCCTAGCTTCAGGAAGAAGATGGACAGGGACTCTGCTGTCCTAGCTTCAGGAAGAAGATGGGCAGGGACTCTGCTGTCCTAGCTTCAGGAAGAAGATGGGCAGGGACTCTGCTGTCCTAGCTTCAGGAAGAAGATGGACAGGGACTCTGCTGTCCTAGCTTCAGGAAGAAGATGGACAGGGACTCTGCTGTCCTAGCTTCAGGAAGAAGATGGGCAGGGACTCTGCTGTCCTAGCTTCAGGAAGAAGATGGACAGGGACTCTGCTGTCCTAGCTTCAGGAAGAAGATGGGCAGGGACTCTGCTGTCCTCGCTTCAGGGGGAAGATGGGCAGGGACTCTGCTGTCCTAGCTTCAGGGGGAAGATGGGCAGGGACTCTGCTGTCCTAGCTTCAGGAAGAAGATGGACAGGGACTCTGCTGTCCTAGCTTCAGGAAGAAGATGGGCAGGGACTCTGCTGTCCTAGCTTCAGGAAGAAGATGGGCAGGGACTCTGCTGTCCTAGCTTCAGGAAGAAGATGGGCAGGGACTCTGCTGTCCTCGCTTCAGGAAGAAGATGGGCAGGGACACTGCGGTCCTAGCTTCAGGAAGAAGCTGGTTCCACCATTGGGGTGCCAGGACAGAGAAGAGCTTGGACTGGGTTGAGAGGGAGCTGCTCTCCCGTATGGCTGGGAGGGCCAAGAGACCTGAGGTGGTTGGAGTGTAGGGACTTCATATAGATATAGAAAGGATAGGAGAGTAATTCCCAATATTGAAGAGACCAAACTGCTGGGTGTGTCACTCTAGATAGCAACTAGCACGCCACGGTATCATGGTCAAAACATATAGACTCAAAGGTTATTAAAATGGGAAGAAGTCTGTCCACGATAAGGCGTTGCTCTGCTTTCTTGATGTCTCAGTCAACTCAGTCCTACAGGCCCTAGCTTGGTCGCACCTGGACTACTGTCCAATTGTGTGGTCAGGTGCAGCAAAGAAGGACATGGGCAGTTGGTTCAGAACAGAGCAGCACGTATTGCACTTCGATGTACATGGAGTGGCGAATGTCAGTGATGTCAATCTCCCCCTGATTCAAAGAGAGATTGACTGCATCACTGTCGGTCTTTGTGCCAGGTGTTAATGTGTTAAACTGTCTGTTTCAGCAGTTGGCACACAGGTCAGACACTCATCGGTATCACACCAGACATGCGTGACATGAAGTAAAAATATGTTTGATGTCTTCTGTGCACGTATGAATAACCCCTATGATGTAACTGGAATGATGAGATAGATGTTTTTCTTCTTCTGTTTTTGTTTTATTATTTCACTACCATACTGTGTTCCATCTTGTCTAGCCATCTTGTCTCAAGAGGACCACAATGGAAATAAGTCCCAGACTTTATTGTGTGTTAACCTCCATGATTTTATTCATGTGCATGTATGGCTTTTTTAAGTTTAATGTGTGCTTGTTTTTTTAAAAATGGTCCAATGAATAAACTAAACTAAATGCAACCAGAGGTTTATGAGTCTCTCTGGATGGGGACGTCTGCTGGATGGCTGAATTGTAATGTAAATGTAGTGATATGTATGTATAATTATGTATTTTATTTGTTGTGTTGTTTCTTGTTTGGACCCCAGGAAGAGAAGTCGCTGCAGCAGCTAATAGGGGATGCTAATAAAACATGAGTTTATTTAACCTGGCAAGCCAGTTAAGAACAAATTCTTATTTACAATGACGGCCTACAACCCGGCCAAACCCGGACAAAGCTTGTGCGCCGCCCTATGGTACTCCCAATCACGGCCGGATGTGATACAGCCTGGATTCGAACCAGGGTGTCTGTAGTGTCTGTAGTGACGCCACGTCATTGACTGTTTTCTCGACTGACAGATTGCTTTAACATATCATTGGGTTAGCTTATACGATAAATACTGATCCAGACAAATACCTGTCAGCAACGCCTTTGGCAGAGGAACGCGCCCAATACCTCCAAAAAACTGCTTTAAATCACTCTTCAATCAATCATTTCATAACTCAGATCTCCCTTTGTGAAAGTAATTGAAACAATTTTTGGTTGAATGGTTATTCAAGAGGTGATAGGGGTCATTTCTTCCACAGGCCTGACAACACACACTCATCCTGACCCTAAAAGGTTACAATAAATCACCACTTTGTATCATATTGGATTTGTCTTTACGACAAACCATACATATCTTATTTTGCTTAATGACTATTTACACACTTCTGTTGTTTGTTTTCAAAGGGTTTAAAATGTTTTCCCATCTACATATAAGGAATAATTGCTTCTTGTACTGAGCAGCTTGCATTTTGTTTTTCGAAAAGTCTGTGAATTCAAATGTTATTACTGGTTGTTTGTTGGCCAGAGTGTCCGGACTGTATTTCACTTGTAAAACAGCCAAACCCTCCTAAAACATCAACAACAATGTTGGCCAAGACCCTCTGTTAATAGATCTGCATGGCAACGATAGAATTATAGATTGTAAAAGAAGTCAGTCAAATAGAACGTAATCTCCTGAATAATCAAAGGGGATTTATTTTCAGGGGTATTTTGACTTTGAAAGCTTGTTTGAGATCCATGATGAATATTTATCAACTGTTACCTTCATATTTGAGGCTGTGAACGTGATTATTTCTGTAGGTGCTGTAGTCAACTGCTGCCATGACAACGAACAAACACATGGGAGTCTATCAGTATCTGTAGCCTCTTATTACCAGACTGATTACTGCTGCACTATCTATCAGTATCTGTAGTGTCTTATTACCAGACTGATTACTGCTGCACTATCTATCAGTATCTGTAGCCTCTTATTACTGCTGCACTATCTATCAGTATCTATAGTGTCTTATTACCAGACTGATTACTGCTGCACTATCTATCAGTATCTGTAGTGTCTTATTACTGCTGCACTATCTATCAGTATCTGTAGCCTCTTATTACTGCTGCACTATCTATCAGTATCTGTAGCCTCTTATTACTGCTGCACTATCTATCAGTATCTGTAGCCTCTTATTACTGCTGCACTATCTATCAGTATCTGTAGCCTCTTATTACTGCTGCACTATCTATCAGTATCTGTAGCATCTTATTACCAGACTGATTACTGCTGCACTATCTATCAGTATCTGTAGCATCTTATTACCAGGCTGATTACTGCTGCACTATCTATCAGTATCTGTAGCCTCTTATTACTGCTGCACTATCTATCAGTATCTGTAGCCTCTTATTACTGCTGCACTATCTATCAGTATCTGTAGTGTCTTATTACTGCTGCACTATCTATCAGTATCTGTAGCCTCTTATTACTGCTGCACTATCTATCAGTATCTGTAGCCTCTTATTACTGCTGCACTATCTATCAGTATCTGTAGCCTCTTATTACTGCTGCACTATCTATCAGTATCTGTAGCCTCTTATTACTGCTGCACTATCTATCAGTATCTGTAGCCTCTTATTACTGCTGCACTATCTATCAGTATCTGTAGCCTCTTATTACTGCTGCACTATCTATCAGTATCTGTAGCCTCTTATTACTGCTGCACTATCTATCAATATCTGTAGCCTCTTATTACTGCTGCACTATCTATCAGTATCTGTAGCCTCTTATTACTGCTGCACTATCTATCAGTATCTGTAGTGTCTTATTACCAGACTGATTACTGCTGCACTATCTATCAGTATCTGTAGCCTCTTATTACTGCTGCACTATCTATCAGTATCTATAGTGTCTTATTACCAGACTGATTACTGCTGCACTATCTATCAGTATCTGTAGCGTCTTATTACTGCTGCACTATCTATCAGTATCTGTAGCCTCTTATTACTGCTGCACTATCTATCAGTATCTGTAGCCTCTTATTACTGCTGCACTATCTATCAGTATCTGTAGCCTCTTATTACTGCTGCACTATCTATCAGTATCTGTAGCCTCTTATTACTGCTGCACTATCTATCAGTATCTGTAGCATCTTATTACCAGACTGATTACTGCTGCACTATCTATCAGTATCTGTAGCATCTTATTACCAGGCTGATTACTGCTGCACTATCTATCAGTATCTGTAGCCTCTTATTACTGCTGCACTATCTATCAGTATCTGTAGCCTCTTATTACTGCTGCACTATCTATCAGTATCTGTAGTGTCTTATTACTGCTGCACTATCTATCAGTATCTGTAGCCTCTTATTACTGCTGCACTATCTATCAGTATCTGTAGCCTCTTATTACTGCTGCACTATCTATCAGTATCTGTAGCCTCTTATTACTGCTGCACTATCTATCAGTATCTGTAGCCTCTTATTACTGCTGCACTATCTATCAGTATCTGTAGCCTCTTATTACTGCTGCACTATCTATCAGTATCTGTAGCCTCTTATTACTGCTGCACTATCTATCAGTATCTGTAGCCTCTTATTACTGCTGCACTATCTATCAATATCTGTAGCCTCTTATTACTGCTGCACTATCTATCAGTATCTGTAGCCTCTTATTACTGCTGCACTATCTATCAGTATCTATAGCCTCTTATTACCAGGCTGATTACTGCTGCACTGTCTATCAGTATCTATAGCCTCTTATTACCAGGCTGATTACTGCTGCACTATCTATCAGTATCTATAGCCTCTTATTACTGCTGCACTATCTATCAGTATCTGTAGCCTCTTACTTACCAGGCTGATTACTGCTGCACTATCTATCAGTATCTATAGCCTCTTATTACCAGGCTGATTACTGCTGCACTATCTATCAGTATCTATAGCCTCTTATTACTGCTGCACTGTCTGTCAGTATCTGTAGCCTCTTATTACTGCTGCACTATCTATCAGTATCTGTAGCCTCTTATTACTGCTGCACTATCTATCAGTATCTGTAGCCTCTTATTACTGCTGCACTATCTATCAGTATCTGTAGCCTCTTATTACCAGGCTGATTACTGCTGCACTATCTATCAGTATCTGTAGCCTCTTATTACCAGACTGATTACTGCTGCACTATCTATCAATATCTGTAGCCTCTTATTACCAGGCTGATTACTGCTGCACTATCTATCAGTATCTATAGCCTCTTATTACTGCTGCACTATCTATCAGTATCTGTAGTGTCTTATTACCAGACTGATTACTGCTGCACTATCTATCAGTATCTGTAGCCTCTTATTACTGCTGCACTATCTATCAATATCTGTAGCCTCTTATTACTGCTGCACTATCTATCAATATCTGTAGCCTCTTATTACTGCTGCACTATCTATCAACATCTGTAGCCTCTTATTACTGCTGCACTATCTATCAGTATCTATAGCCTCTTAGTACCAGGCTGATTACTGCTGCACTATCTATCAGTATCTGTAGCCTCTTATTACTGCTGCACTATCTATCAGTATCTATAGCCTCTTATTACCAGGCTGATTACTGCTGCACTGTCTATCAGTATCTATAGCCTCTTATTACCAGGCTGATTACTGCTGCACTATCTATCAGTATCTATAGCCTCTTATTACTGCTGCACTATCTATCAGTATCTGTAGCCTCTTACTTACCAGGCTGATTACTGCTGCACTATCTATCAGTATCTATAGCCTCTTATTGCCAGGCTGATTACTGCTGCACTATCTATCAGTATCTATAGCCTCTTATTACTGCTGCACTGTCTGTCAGTATCTGTAGCCTCTTATTACTGCTGCACTATCTATCAGTATCTGTAGCCTCTTATTACTGCTGCACTATCTATCAGTATCTGTAGCCTCTTATTACTGCTGCACTATCTATCAGTATCTGTAGCCTCTTATTACCAGGCTGATTACTGCTGCACTATCTATCAGTATCTGTAGCCTCTTATTACCAGACTGATTACTGCTGCACTATCTATCAATATCTGTAGCCTCTTATTACCAGGCTGATTACTGCTGCACTATCTATCAGTATCTATAGCCTCTTATTACTGCTGCACTATCTATCAGTATCTGTAGTGTCTTATTACCAGACTGATTACTGCTGCACTATCTATCAGTATCTGTAGCCTCTTATTACTGCTGCACTATCTATCAGTATCTGTAGCCTCTTATTACTGCTGCACTATCTATCAGTATCTGTAGTGTCTTATTACTGCTGCACTATCTATCAGTATCTGTAGCCTCTTATTACTGCTGCACTATCTATCAGTATCTGTAGCCTCTTATTACTGCTGCACTATCTATCAGTATCTGTAGCCTCTTATTACTGCTGCACTATCTATCAGTATCTGTAGCCTCTTATTACTGCTGCACTATCTATCAGTATCTGTAGCCTCTTATTACTGCTGCACTATCTATCAGTATCTGTAGCCTCTTATTACTGCTGCACTATCTATCAGTATCTGTAGCCTCTTATTACTGCTGCACTATCTATCAATATCTGTAGCCTCTTATTACTGCTGCACTATCTATCAGTATCTGTAGCCTCTTATTACTGCTGCACTATCTATCAGTATCTGTAGTGTCTTATTACCAGACTGATTACTGCTGCACTATCTATCAGTATCTGTAGCCTCTTATTACTGCTGCACTATCTATCAGTATCTATAGTGTCTTATTACCAGACTGATTACTGCTGCACTATCTATCAGTATCTGTAGCGTCTTATTACTGCTGCACTATCTATCAGTATCTGTAGCCTCTTATTACTGCTGCACTATCTATCAGTATCTGTAGCCTCTTATTACTGCTGCACTATCTATCAGTATCTGTAGCCTCTTATTACTGCTGCACTATCTATCAGTATCTGTAGCCTCTTATTACTGCTGCACTATCTATCAGTATCTGTAGCATCTTATTACCAGACTGATTACTGCTGCACTATCTATCAGTATCTGTAGCATCTTATTACCAGGCTGATTACTGCTGCACTATCTATCAGTATCTGTAGCCTCTTATTACTGCTGCACTATCTATCAGTATCTGTAGCCTCTTATTACTGCTGCACTATCTATCAGTATCTGTAGTGTCTTATTACTGCTGCACTATCTATCAGTATCTGTAGCCTCTTATTACTGCTGCACTATCTATCAGTATCTGTAGCCTCTTATTACTGCTGCACTATCTATCAGTATCTGTAGCCTCTTATTACTGCTGCACTATCTATCAGTATCTGTAGCCTCTTATTACTGCTGCACTATCTATCAGTATCTGTAGCCTCTTATTACTGCTGCACTATCTATCAGTATCTGTAGCCTCTTATTACTGCTGCACTATCTATCAGTATCTGTAGCCTCTTATTACTGCTGCACTATCTATCAATATCTGTAGCCTCTTATTACTGCTGCACTATCTATCAGTATCTGTAGCCTCTTATTACTGCTGCACTATCTATCAGTATCTATAGCCTCTTATTACCAGGCTGATTACTGCTGCACTGTCTATCAGTATCTATAGCCTCTTATTACCAGGCTGATTACTGCTGCACTATCTATCAGTATCTATAGCCTCTTATTACTGCTGCACTATCTATCAGTATCTGTAGCCTCTTACTTACCAGGCTGATTACTGCTGCACTATCTATCAGTATCTATAGCCTCTTATTACCAGGCTGATTACTGCTGCACTATCTATCAGTATCTATAGCCTCTTATTACTGCTGCACTGTCTGTCAGTATCTGTAGCCTCTTATTACTGCTGCACTATCTATCAGTATCTGTAGCCTCTTATTACTGCTGCACTATCTATCAGTATCTGTAGCCTCTTATTACTGCTGCACTATCTATCAGTATCTGTAGCCTCTTATTACCAGGCTGATTACTGCTGCACTATCTATCAGTATCTGTAGCCTCTTATTACCAGACTGATTACTGCTGCACTATCTATCAATATCTGTAGCCTCTTATTACCAGGCTGATTACTGCTGCACTATCTATCAGTATCTATAGCCTCTTATTACTGCTGCACTATCTATCAGTATCTGTAGTGTCTTATTACCAGACTGATTACTGCTGCACTATCTATCAGTATCTGTAGCCTCTTATTACTGCTGCACTATCTATCAATATCTGTAGCCTCTTATTACTGCTGCACTATCTATCAATATCTGTAGCCTCTTATTACTGCTGCACTATCTATCAACATCTGTAGCCTCTTATTACTGCTGCACTATCTATCAGTATCTATAGCCTCTTATTACCAGGCTGATTACTGCTGCACTATCTATCAGTATCTGTAGCCTCTTATTACTGCTGCACTATCTATCAGTATCTGTAGCCTCTTATTACTGCTGCACTATCTATCAGTATCTGTAGCCTCTTATTACTGCTGCACTATCTATCAGTATCTGTAGCCTCTTATTACTGCTGCACTATCTATCAGTATCTGTAGCCTCTTATTACTGCTGCACTATCTATCAGTATCTGTAGCCTCTTATTACTGCTGCACTATCTATCAATATCTGTAGCCTCTTATTACTGCTGCACTATCTATCAGTATCTGTAGCCTCTTATTACTGCTGCACTATCTATCAGTATCTATAGCCTCTTATTACCAGGCTGATTACTGCTGCACTGTCTATCAGTATCTATAGCCTCTTATTACCAGGCTGATTACTGCTGCACTATCTATCAGTATCTATAGCCTCTTATTACTGCTGCACTATCTATCAGTATCTGTAGCCTCTTATTACCAGGCTGATTACTGCTGCACTATCTATCAGTATCTGTAGCCTCTTATTACCAGACTGATTACTGCTGCACTATCTATCAATATCTGTAGCCTCTTATTACCAGGCTGATTACTGCTGCACTATCTATCAGTATCTATAGCCTCTTATTACTGCTGCACTATCTATCAGTATCTGTAGTGTCTTATTACCAGGCTGATTACTGCTGCACTATCTATCAGTATCTATAGCCTCTTATTACCAGGCTGATTACTGCTGCACTATCTATCAGTATCTATAGCCTCTTATTACTGCTGCACTGTCTGTCAGTATCTGTAGCCTCTTATTACTGCTGCACTATCTATCAGTATCTGTAGCCTCTTATTACTGCTGCACTATCTATCAGTATCTGTAGCCTCTTATTACTGCTGCACTATCTATCAGTATCTGTAGCCTCTTATTACCAGGCTGATTACTGCTGCACTATCTATCAGTATCTATAGCCTCTTATTACTGCTGCACTATCTATCAGTATCTGTAGCCTCTTATTACCAGGCTGATTACTGCTGCACTATCTATCAGTATCTGTAGCCTCTTATTACCAGACTGATTACTGCTGCACTATCTATCAATATCTGTAGCCTCTTATTACCAGGCTGATTACTGCTGCACTATCTATCAGTATCTATAGCCTCTTATTACTGCTGCACTATCTATCAGTATCTGTAGTGTCTTATTACCAGACTGATTACTGCTGCACTATCTATCAGTATCTGTAGCCTCTTATTACTGCTGCACTATCTATCAATATCTGTAGCCTCTTATTACTGCTGCACTATCTATCAATATCTGTAGCCTCTTATTACTGCTGCACTATCTATCAGTATCTATAGCCTCTTATTACCAGGCTGATTACTGCTGCACTATCTATCAGTATCTGTAGCCTCTTATTACTGCTGCACTATCTATCAGTATCTGTAGCCTCTTATTACTGCTGCACTATCTATCAGTATCTGTAGCCTCTTATTACTGCTGCACTATCTATCAGTATCTATAGCCTCTTATTACCAGGCTGATTACTGCTGCACTATCTATCAGTATCTGTAGCCTCTTATTACTGCTGCACTATCTATCAGTATCTGTAGCCTCTTATTACTGCTGCACTATCTATCAGTATCTGTAGCCTCTTATTACTGCTGCACTATCTATCAGTATCTGTAGCCTCTTATTACCAGACTGATTACTGCTGCACTATCTATCAGTATCTGTAGCCTCTTATTACCAGACTGATTACTGCTGCACTATCTATCAGTATATATAGCCTCTTATTAACAGGCTGATTACTGCTGCACTATCTATCAGTATCTGTAGCCTCTTATTACTGCTGCACTATCTATCAGTATCTGTAGCCTCTTATTACTGCTGCACTATCTATCAGTATCTGTAGCCTCTTATTACTGCTGCACTATCTATCAGTATCTATAGTGTCTTATTACCAGACTGATTACTGCTGCACTATCTATCAGTATCTGTAGTGTCTTATTACTGCTGCACTATCTATCAGTATCTGTAGCCTCTTATTACTGCTGCACTATCTATCAGTATCTGTAGCCTCTTATTACTGCTGCACTATCTATCAGTATCTGTAGCCTCTTATTACTGCTGCACTATCTATCAGTATCTGTAGCCTCTTATTACTGCTGCACTATCTATCAGTATCTGTAGCATCTTATTACCAGACTGATTACTGCTGCACTATCTATCAGTATCTGTAGTGTCTTATTACCAGACTGATTACTGCTGCACTATCTATCAGTATCTGTAGCCTCTTATTACTGCTGCACTATCTATCAGTATCTATAGTGTCTTATTACCAGACTGATTACTGCTGCACTATCTATCAGTATCTGTAGTGTCTTATTACTGCTGCACTATCTATCAGTATCTGTAGCCTCTTATTACTGCTACACTATCTATCAGTATCTGTAGCCTCTTATTACTGCTGCACTATCTATCAGTATCTGTAGCCTCTTATTACTGCTGCACTATCTATCAGTATCTGTAGCCTCTTATTACTGCTGCACTATCTATCAGTATCTGTAGCATCTTATTACCAGACTGATTACTGCTGCACTATCTATCAGTATCTGTAGCATCTTATTACCAGGCTGATTACTGCTGCACTATCTATCAGTATCTGTAGCCTCTTATTACTGCTGCACTATCTATCAGTATCTGTAGCCTCTTATTACTGCTGCACTATCTATCAGTATCTGTAGTGTCTTATTACTGCTGCACTATCTATCAGTATCTGTAGCCTCTTATTACTGCTGCACTATCTATCAGTATCTGTAGCCTCTTATTACTGCTGCACTATCTATCAGTATCTGTAGCCTCTTATTACTGCTGCACTATCTATCAGTATCTGTAGCCTCTTATTACTGCTGCACTATCTATCAGTATCTGTAGCCTCTTATTACTGCTGCACTATCTATCAGTATCTGTAGCCTCTTATTACTGCTGCACTATCTATCAGTATCTGTAGCCTCTTATTACTGCTGCACTATCTATCAATATCTGTAGCCTCTTATTACTGCTGCACTATCTATCAGTATCTGTAGCCTCTTATTACTGCTGCACTATCTATCAGTATCTATAGCCTCTTATTACCAGGCTGATTACTGCTGCACTGTCTATCAGTATCTATAGCCTCTTATTACCAGGCTGATTACTGCTGCACTATCTATCAGTATCTATAGCCTCTTATTACTGCTGCACTATCTATCAGTATCTGTAGCCTCTTACTTACCAGGCTGATTACTGCTGCACTATCTATCAGTATCTATAGCCTCTTATTACCAGGCTGATTACTGCTGCACTATCTATCAGTATCTATAGCCTCTTATTACTGCTGCACTGTCTGTCAGTATCTGTAGCCTCTTATTACTGCTGCACTATCTATCAGTATCTGTAGCCTCTTATTACTGCTGCACTATCTATCAGTATCTGTAGCCTCTTATTACTGCTGCACTATCTATCAGTATCTGTAGCCTCTTATTACCAGGCTGATTACTGCTGCACTATCTATCAGTATCTGTAGCCTCTTATTACCAGACTGATTACTGCTGCACTATCTATCAATATCTGTAGCCTCTTATTACCAGGCTGATTACTGCTGCACTATCTATCAGTATCTATAGCCTCTTATTACTGCTGCACTATCTATCAGTATCTGTAGTGTCTTATTACCAGACTGATTACTGCTGCACTATCTATCAGTATCTGTAGCCTCTTATTACTGCTGCACTATCTATCAATATCTGTAGCCTCTTATTACTGCTGCACTATCTATCAATATCTGTAGCCTCTTATTACTGCTGCACTATCTATCAACATCTGTAGCCTCTTATTACTGCTGCACTATCTATCAGTATCTGTAGTGTCTTATTACCAGACTGATTACTGCTGCACTATCTATCAGTATCTGTAGCCTCTTATTACTGCTGCACTATCTATCAATATCTGTAGCCTCTTATTACCAGGCTGATTACTGCTGCACTATCTATCAGTATCTATAGCCTCTTATTACTGCTGCACTATCTATCAGTATCTGTAGTGTCTTATTACCAGACTGATTACTGCTGCACTATCTATCAGTATCTGTAGCCTCTTATTACTGCTGCACTATCTATCAATATCTGTAGCCTCTTATTACTGCTGCACTATCTATCAATATCTGTAGCCTCTTATTACTGCTGCACTATCTATCAACATCTGTAGCCTCTTATTACTGCTGCACTATCTATCAGTATCTATAGCCTCTTAGTACCAGGCTGATTACTGCTGCACTATCTATCAGTATCTGTAGCCTCTTATTACTGCTGCACTATCTATCAGTATCTGTAGCCTCTTATTACTGCTGCACTATCTATCAGTATCTGTAGCCTCTTATTACTGCTGCACTATCTATCAGTATCTGTAGCCTCTTATTACTGCTGCACTATCTATCAGTATCTGTAGCCTCTTATTACTGCTGCACTATCTATCAGTATCTATAGCCTCTTATTACCAGGCTGATTACTGCTGCACTATCTATCAGTATCTGTAGCCTCTTATTACTGCTGCACTATCTATCAGTATCTGTAGCCTCTTATTACTGCTGCACTATCTATCAGTATCTGTAGCCTCTTATTACTGCTGCACTATCTATCAGTATCTGTAGCCTCTTATTACTGCTGCACTATCTATCAGTATCTGTAGCCTCTTATTACTGCTGCACTATCTATCAGTATCTGTAGCCTCTTATTACTGCTGCACTATCTATCAATATCTGTAGCCTCTTATTACTGCTGCACTATCTATCAGTATCTGTAGCCTCTTATTACTGCTGCACTATCTATCAGTATCTATAGCCTCTTATTACCAGGCTGATTACTGCTGCACTGTCTATCAGTATCTATAGCCTCTTATTACCAGGCTGATTACTGCTGCACTATCTATCAGTATCTATAGCCTCTTATTACTGCTGCACTATCTATCAGTATCTGTAGCCTCTTATTACCAGGCTGATTACTGCTGCACTATCTATCAGTATCTATAGCCTCTTATTACCAGGCTGATTACTGCTGCACTATCTATCAGTATCTATAGCCTCTTATTACTGCTGCACTGTCTGTCAGTATCTGTAGCCTCTTATTACTGCTGCACTATCTATCAGTATCTGTAGCCTCTTATTACTGCTGCACTATCTATCAGTATCTGTAGCCTCTTATTACTGCTGCACTATCTATCAGTATCTGTAGCCTCTTATTACCAGGCTGATTACTGCTGCACTATCTATCAGTATCTGTAGCCTCTTATTACCAGACTGATTACTGCTGCACTATCTATCAGTATCTATAGCCTCTTATTACTGCTGCACTATCTATCAGTATCTGTAGTGTCTTATTACCAGACTGATTACTGCTGCACTATCTATCAGTATCTGTAGCCTCTTATTACTGCTGCACTATCTATCAATATCTGTAGCCTCTTATTACTGCTGCACTATCTATCAATATCTGTAGCCTCTTATTACTGCTGCACTATCTATCAATATCTGTAGCCTCTTATTACTGCTGCACTATCTATCAGTATCTATAGCCTCTTATTACCAGGCTGATTACTGCTGCACTATCTATCAGTATCTGTAGCCTCTTATTACTGCTGCACTATCTATCAGTATCTGTAGCCTCTTATTACTGCTGCACTATCTATCAGTATCTGTAGCCTCTTATTACTGCTGCACTATCTATCAGTATCTATAGCCTCTTATTACCAGGCTGATTACTGCTGCACTATCTATCAGTATCTGTAGCCTCTTATTACTGCTGCACTATCTATCAGTATCTGTAGCCTCTTATTACTGCTGCACTATCTATCAGTATCTGTAGCCTCTTATTACTGCTGCACTATCTATCAGTATCTGTAGCCTCTTATTACCAGACTGATTACTGCTGCACTATCTATCAGTATCTGTAGCCTCTTATTACCAGACTGATTACTGCTGCACTATCTATCAGTATCTATAGCCTCTTATTACCAGACTGATTACTGCTGCACTATCTATCAGTATCTATAGCCTCTTATTACCAGGCTGATTACTGCTGCACTATCTATCAGTATCTGTAGCCTCTTATTACTGCTGCACTATCTATCAGTATCTGTAGCCTCTTATTACTGCTGCACTATCTATCAGTATCTGTAGCCTCTTATTACTGCTGCACTATCTATCAGTATCTGTAGCCTCTTATTACTGCTGCACTATCTATCAGTATCTGTAGCCTCTTATTACTGCTGCACTATCTATCAGTATCTGTAGTGTCTTGATACCAGGCTGATTACTGCTGCACTATATATCAGTATCTGTAGCCTCTTATTACTGCTGCACTATCTATCAGTATCTGTAGCCTCTTATTACTGCTGCACTATCTATCAGTATCTGTAGCCTCTTATTACTGCTGCACTATCTATCAGTATCTGTAGCCTCTTATTACTGCTGCACTATCTATCAGTATCTGTAGCCTCTTATTACTGCTGCACTATCTATCAGTATCTGTAGCCTCTTATTACTGCTGCACTATCTATCAGTATCTGTAGCCTCTTATTACCAGGCTGTTATCTTTGGTAAAGGTAGTGTTTTTATCCCTCCTCCTCAGTCTGCTGATGTAACAGGGATCACCTGTCAGTCCCTCCTCCTCAGTCTGCTGATGTAACAGGGTTCACCTGTCAGTCCCTCCTCCTCAGTCTGCTGATGTAACAGGGATCACCTGTCAGTTCCTCCTCCTCAGTCTGCTGATGTAACAGGGTTCACCTGTCAGTTCCTCCTCCTCAGTCTGCTGATGTAACAGGGATCACCTGTCAGTCCCTCCTCCTCAGTCTGCTGATGTAACAGGGATCACCTGTCAGTCCCTCCTCCTCCTCAGTCTGCTGATGTAACAGGGTTCACCTGTCAGTCCCTCCTCCTCAGTCTGCTGATGTAACAGGGATCACCTGTCAGTCCCTCCTCCTCAGTCTGCTGATGTAACAGGGATCACCTGTCAGTCCCTCCTCCTCAGTCTGCTGATGTAACAGGGATCACCTGTCAGTCCCTCCTCCTCAGTCTGCTGATGTAACAGGGATCACCTGTCAGTCCCTCCTCCTCAGTCTGCTGATGTAACAGGGATCACCTGTCAGTCCCTCCTCCTCAGTCTGCTGATGTAACAGGGATCACCTGTCAGTCCCTCCTCCTCAGTCTGCTGATGTAACAGGGGTCACCTGTCAGTCCCTGTCAGGATGATATGATGGCCTTTGGCTTTGCTCCAGTTCCTCCTCGACTACAAAACCGTCTGTATAGGTGTTTAACATATCAGTTGAGCTAACCACATCATATGATATATGGGGCGGCAGGTAGCCTAGTGGTCGGAGCGTTGGATTAGTAACCGGAAGGTTGCAAGATCGAATCCCCGAGCTGAAAAAATCTGTCGTTCTCCCCCTGAACAAGGCAGTTAACCCACTGTTCCTAGGCCATCATTGAAAATAAGAATTTGTTCTTAACTGACTCGCCTAGTTAAATAAAGGTCAAATAAAATATATATATACAGTGGCCATTTTAGCATGTAAATCTTGGTGTTTTTTTTTAGATGCATGCCAGCAAAGCCACTACACAACTCAACACTAAACAATACATGAATTGCACTATAACAGTGACCACAAACTGTTAGGTCCTACATAAAACTGTCCCAACAGCAGAGCTTTCTTTCCAGCACCATGGAGTGAATCCTTACCACCGCTACACCTGGCTATCAGCGGAGCCATGTCCGGCAGCCAAACAATTCAATCAGCCTCGTTTACTGCCCTTTTAAAAAACCTAGCTGATATGGCTGACCCTATCTCCCTGGTATATTACATCGTTTATGCAGCAGGATATAAGACATTTTTGGACTCACTTTGTTGTACGCGACGGTCCTACATTGGCAAATTTTGTCATCAAAGAAAGAAAAAGATTTACAATTTCGAGTTGGGCTCACATTCTTGAAGTCTACACTTACTAAAGGCGGGTGACGTAGCGTCCCTATGAGTGACAGAACACTGAGCCAATCACGTTGCAATGCTCCTATTTTCTGCTGGCCTGCCCCACCACCACAGAAAGCACTGAGCTAGGCTGAAACACCTGCATCTTAGCTGCCTGTTTGTATGCGGCTTATAATAAAATATATTTTATTTTTTGACATTGTTTGCAAACTGATATGACACATATTAATGCCAAAATAACATGCAAAACAGGCAAGCCCCCCCCCCCCCAAATACTGTATACTTAAAAAAAAAAAACATTGCTAAAAATATGGGGCTCTGTTGCTAGGTGACAATGTTACATTTACGTCATTTAGCAGATGCTCTTATCCAGAGCGACTTACAAATTGGAAAGTTCATACATATTCATCCTGGTCCCCCCGTGGGAAATGAACCCACAACCCTTGCGTTGCAAGCGCCATGCTCTACCAACTGAGCCACACGGGACCACAATGTTGTCAGGTCTATGGATCTAACAGTGGAATAAAACAGTGAGAGAGAGATGGTATCGTTGAATGAATTCCAAAGTGACCCTTAGCCCCTCCTGTAGATCTGAAGGTGGCTGGACACGTGAAAGCAATATGGCAGCGATACCCCCAGTTTATCAGAAGACAAGAACCATGTTGTTTACACCTATCCACTCCCCTCATATCTACACCACTGCCTAGTGGAGAGTAAAGGGGCTCAGGGACGTCAAATCCATCTCTCTCAGGCTTACCTACAGATCTGTGACAGAGGTGGGACAGGGACAGGTCTGGAATCTTAGCCCAGCGGTAGGTCCCAAATCCATCTCTCTCAGGCTTACCTACGGATCTGTGACAGAGGTGGGACAGGGACAGGTCTGGAATCTTAGCCCAGCGGTAGGTCTCAAATTACACCCTATTCCCTATAGTGGACTACTGTTGACCAGAGGAACAAGTCTAGAGGGCCAAACAAAGTCTTCTGTTAACCTGTCACCTGTCACCTGGAAGTAATGGAGTTGGTAGGGAGAGGATTCTACAGCTTTAAGGCCTGTGCCAGGTCTGACACTGAGAATCAGCTTGTAGAGTAAGGAGGGTACCAATATTGACCAAATATAGTGTAACACTGCCCCCCAGTTGGTGATATAGTACATTACACATTAAAAACCAGGGAGCATTGCAGGAACATTGAAAATGAGTACAGCAAATATGATTTGAAGAAGATGATCCCTAGACCCTACGCACTTGTGGAGATCTGAGAGGATTTGACAGGTGCAACCAATCTGGTAGTAGCTCAACCCTGCCCTCTGATAGGCTAGGTGGAAGTTTCACCATATTGCTTATATTAGGCTAATCCTTTCCGATCTCTAGTGCACAGGGCCCTCAAACTCAACTCCGGACCTCAAAGTCAGTTCCACTGCATTTCTTCATTGTTTACTTCTAATCAGAGACTGATTTAGACCTGAGACACCAGTCATTGTTCCCCTCTAATCAGAGACTGATTTAGACCTGAGACACCAGTCATTGTTCCCCTCTAATCAGAGACTGATTTAGACCTGAACACCAGTCATTGTTTCCCTGTAATCAGAGGCTGATTTAGACCTGGGACACCAGGTGGTTGTAATTAATGATTAGGTAGAACAGAAAACCAGCAGGTTCCAGACCTCGTAGGGTCAGAGTTGAATACACCTGATATAAGGCCTAGTGGTCCATCTGAGACTGGGCCTTAGTTTGTGACTATTTACTAACCATTAATTAATACATGATTAGGTAAGTCATTTGACTAAACTAACTTTGGTCAGTATGGAAGTATGTTGCCGTAAATAAGGAAAGATATATTTTGAACCAAACCAGTATGTTTATTAAAACACATATGAACTTTACATTTGAACTGTATGCCTTTAGCTGCATTGCGCAACACAGACGTGATACCACACGTGAGCTTATTTATTTCATTGTCCTGACATTCATCCACACAATGTATTTTATCAAATGTATGTACACAAACTGCTATTAAAGCCTTTATATAGTCACTTCGTGAGCACAGAGTGTAATCTAGATCATTTAAATGTACATAGATTATTAATGAACATAATGATCTGTAGATTAATTAATCCCTTTAAAATGAGCTGCTGACTGATTATTTTTACAAAACATTATTATTATTTTTTTTATTCTTTAATCAAGTCATTGATTCATTACCATTAGTAAAACCTTCTAGGAAGCAGAGTGTACGTGGCAGGTTGTAGCTCTATCCGTACTGCAGTCAGTCCATGTGCTGTTCAGAACTCGGGTCGCGTCTCAAATGGCATTCTATTCCCTATATAGTGATATAACCCCCCCTCCCCACTGGGCCCTGGTCAAAAGTAGTGCACTACCATCTGGAACGCAGACCGTGTGTATCAACAGAACACTGATTGTCGAGACAAAAGATGATCAGTCCGTAAAATAAGCAGCAGAAGGTTAGTATAGTAAGACAGATCAGGAAGAGGATAGCATAGTGAACCCTTTCAGAGAAGATATTCAAAATATTAGATGACCACCAACTGAAAAGAAGACTATAGCAGTACAATCAAAAGTTATTAAGGCAAATGTTTCAAGATTATAACATGGCACATTTAAAAAGTCCAAAAGTGACTGGATTTTCAGCTCTTTCTGGTCATTGTGTCTGTTTAAAGCACACAGGTATTAATACATGATAAGTATTTTTATACGCCTGATTATAAGACATCATAAAAGGCTCATGCAAATAACAAGTTATCATGCATTTTAACCTGGATGCTTTCAGTAAAGTGTAACCAAAAACAGCTGAGGTATAAAATAACTCATTGTAATGTGCATTTCTCTAAGTTCTCGCTTACCAAACAACACAAGCCTTTCCTTGTACGACAGAACCAATAATTACAGGACTAAAGTGAAACTAGGTGGTGGAGCAGAAATGTGTAAAACAAACATACCACGAAAACCTCATGCATTACCCAATCACTGATGTCTAATGTTAGTGAGAGCAGCCATTCACCCAATCACTGATGTCTAATGTTAGTGAGAGCAGCCAGTCACCCAATCACTGATGTCTAATGTTAGTGAGAGCAGCCAGTCACCCAATCACTGATGTCTAATGTTAGTGAGAGCAGCCATTCACCCAATCACTGATGTCTAATGTTAGTGAGAGCTAACCAATGATATTGTATCAGTCGTGAAAAAAGAACCCTGGATTGTAAACAAGCGCTACATACACTTACATCGTTTCTTGAATTATGCATTTCGTTGCTTTACACATTTCAGCACATTTATAAAAGAGACAGAATCCTAGCTTGTCAAAAAGTGACTGTTTTCCAAAATAAAAAACCTATGATTTGAGGCTTGACATTATGGTAAACAACAACACTGCATATTGAAGCCAGGTGAACAGGAACAGAGAGCTTGTGCTGCTATTCTTTTATTATTTTTAAATCTTACAATGAATCTAGGCTACTTTATCTGACCAGGAAGTGATGTCATAAGACAACAGTTGACCCTGGTACACTGAGCTACAGACGATTCTGTTATCATACAGTTATTAAATACTGCCATAGATTATTGATGGCATGAGAAAAACAGTTATTCTACTTTAAATTCACAGCTAGCTACCAAAATAAAACCCCTTTTCCTTCTTAAATACAAGTAGATCGGGTCTGATGGCAAAAAAAAAAAAATGGGTTGATAATTCTTAATATGTTTAGGTTTCAGGATGGTACAGTAGAGTGACGTCTTAACACATTAACTATTTTCTGACATTTTAACTAGAAAACAAACTGATGCAAACAGTTATTTTCATATTTAAAGTGCCTTAATCAACCTAAATCCATACATAGATCTACATTAACTATATATATGTTAACATATCCATATCTTATAGAATTGACGGTAGTGTAGAGCATGCCACTTCTGAACGACTAGGGACTACAGTGGATATACGACCTCCACATTCGGCTATTGGTAACAGGTGGGTGTCGTCATAGGCCTCAACGCCAGGGCTAAAAAAAAACGCACTCATCACTGTCATTACACATTATAAATCTTAGAAAACTATGCAAACCACCCCATTTATAATCACTATGAGCAGTTTCCCTGGACTAAAAAGCTCTTTCAACGGAGATTCTCCATTTCAGCTTGCTTTCTCGTCCAAGACTAGGCAAAATGCATGTCTGGGAAAGGGGCCTGATGGGTAATGGTTTGTTGTGTCATGACAGAGTGAAGGTAGGTGTTAGTAGCACAACCTTTTGGTCTACATACTGAGTCATATCCTTTATGTGGTAATTATAATCATGATATTCAGGCCTACAGACAGTAGACCGGAACCATCCAGTCTAGTGTTATCTCATTAACTAGCTAGCAGCTACCTACTTTATCTCCAAGGGACGGTTTCCCGGACAAAGAATAATCTTGGACAAAAAAAAAAAAAAAGGAAGATACTTTCAAATGGAGATTATTCATTGATTTAGACTTTTTAGTCCAGGATTTGTTGCCCGGGAAACTCGCCCTAAGTGTACTGGGAAAAGACACATCATTGACAACAATTAGTCCTGCATAAACATGAACATTATACAACCCTGTTTGCTTGGTTAAACTAAGGCCAACTTCACACAACTACCACAATGTATAGTGAGTGATCTCTAGCCAACGACAGTGTAACCAGGCTGGTGTCTGTGTCACGCCCAAACAGCTTTGGAGATGTTGGATGTGGTTTGCATCATCATGTGGCCCAGCGGATTGAACAGTCACTTGCTAATGCTTCACACTCCTGTCCCGAACAATATGCTGTCTGTTTCCTTCAGGCCTGTCCCGAATTATATGCTGTCTGACTCCTTCAGGCCTGTCCCGAACGATATGCTGTCTGTCTCCTTCAGGCCTGTCCCGAATGATATGCTGTCTGTCTCCTTCAGGCCTGTCCCGAACGATATGCTGTCTGTCTCCTTCAGGCCTGTCCCGAATTATATGCTGTCTGTCTCCTTCAGGCCTGTCCCGAATGATATGGTGTCTGTTTCCTTCAGGCCTGTCCCGAATTATATGCTGTCTGTCTCCTTCAGGCCTGTCCCAAATGATATGCTGTCTGTCTCCTTCAGGCCTGTCCCGAATGATATGCTGTCTGTCTCCTTCAGGCCTGTCCCAAATGATATGCTGTCTGTCTCCTTCAGGCCTGTCCCAAATGATATGCTGTCTGTCTCCTTCAGGCCTGTCCCGAATGATATGCTGTCTGTCTCCTTCAGGCCTGTCCCAAATGATGCTGTCTGTCTCATTCAGGCCTGTCCTCAGCTTCACCACATATCATCCTGGGATAGAGAAAGACAGACAGATCTAGACAGGTCCAGAACTGTCTCTCCACACACAGCTTCACACATGGGTAGGTAGTACCATCAATACATAACGAAAACACACAGCCCAGCCCACAGGAGACCGTGAGAACCCAGAAGGGGACAGCCCCCTAATCATGGAGCAGTGGACCGTTATGTTATCAGGGTCCATCTGATGTCTCAACATCCACTAGACAGATGAGACAGGAGGACAATGACAAGATGTGTGTATCTAACAGAGTAGCTAATGTCCTCCCTCTCTTCTCCAAGCAGTTCTATTGGAGGCCATCAGAGGGAAGCAGTGTCCAATAGGAAAGAGACAGTGGGTGGTTGCTGGCAGAGCTTGACTGAGTCTTTCCTAGAGTTAGAAGCCCAGAGAGAGTTTCCCACAGCGTTAGAAGCCCAGAGAGAGTTTCCCATAGAGTTAGAAGCCCAGAGAGAGAGTTTCCCATAGAGTTAGAAGCCCAGAGAGAGAGTTTCCCATAGAGTTAGAAGCCCAGAGAGAGAGTTTCCCATAGAGTTAGAAGCCCAGAGAGAGAGTTTCCCATAGAGTTAGAAGCCCAGAGAGAGAGTTTCCCATAGAGTTAGAAGCCCAGAGAGAGAGTTTCCCATAGAGTTAGAAGCCCAGAGAGAGAGTTTCCCATAGAGTTAGAAGCCCAGAGAGAGAGTTTCCCATAGAGTTAGAAGCCCAGAGAGAGAGTTTCCCATAGAGTTAGAAGCCCAGAGAGAGAGTTTCCCATAGAGTTAGAAGCCCAGAGAGAGAGTTTCCCATAGAGTTAGAAGCCCAGAGAGAGAGTTTCCCATAGAGTTAGAAGCCCAGAGAGAGAGTTTCCCATAGAGTTAGAAGCCCAGAGAGAGAGTTTCCCATAGAGTTAGAAGCCCAGAGAGAGAGTTTCCCATAGAGTTAGAAGCCCAGAGAGAGTTTCCCATAGAGTTAGAAGCCCAGAGAGAGTTTCCCATAGAGTTAGAAGCCCAGAGAGAGTTTCCCACAGAGTTAGAAGCCCAGAGAGAGTTTCCCACAGAGTTAGAAGCCCAGAGAGTTTCCCACAGAGTTAGAAGCCCAGAGAGTTTCCCACAGAGTTAGAAGCCCAGAGAGTTTCCCAAAGAGTTAGAAGCCTAGAGAGAGTTTCCCATAGAGTTAGAAGCCCAGAGAGTTTCCCACAGAGTAAGAAGCCCAGAGAGTTTCCCACAGAGTTAGAAGCCCAGAGAGTTTCCCAAAGAGTTAGAAGCCTAGAGAGAGTTTCCCATAGAATTAGAAGCCCAGAGAGAGTTTCCCACAGAGTTAGAAGCCCAGAGAGAGTTTCCCACAGAGTTAGAAGCCCAGAGAGAGTTTCCCACAGAGTTAGAAGCCCAGAGAGTTTCCCACAGAGTTAGAAGTCCAGAGAGTTTCCCATAGAGTTAGAAGCCCAGAGAGTTTCCCAAAGAGTTAGAAGCCTAGAGAGAGTTTCCCATAGAGTTAGAAGCCCAGAGAGTTTCCCACAGAGTAAGAAGCCCAGAGAGTTTCCCACAGAGTTAGAAGCCCAGAGAGTTTCCCAAAGAGTTAGAAGCCTAGAGAGAGTTTCCCATAGAGTTAGAAGCCCAGAGAGAGTTTCCCATAGAGTTAGAAGCCCAGAGAGAGTTTCCCACAGAGTTAGAAGCCCAGAGAGAGTTTCCCACAGAGTTAGAAGCCCAGAGAGTTTCCCACAGAGTTAGAAGTCCAGAGAGTTTCCCATAGAGTTAGAAGCCTAGAGAGAGTTTCCCATAGAGTTAGAAGCCCAGAGAGAGTTTCCCATAGAGTTAGAAGCCCAGAGAGAGTTTCCCATAGAGTTAGAAGCCCAGAGAGTTTCCCACAGAGTCAGAAGCCCAGAGAGTTTCCCACAGAGTTAGAAGCCCAGAGAGTTTCCCACAGAGTTAGAAGCCCAGAGAGTTTCCCACAGAGTTAGAAGCCCAGAGAGTTTCCCACAGAGTTAGAAGTCCAGAGAGTTTCCCATAGAGTTAGAAGTCCAGAGAGTTTCCCATAGAGTTAGAAGCCCAGAGAGTTTCCCACAGAGTTAGAAGTCCAGAGAGTTTCCCATAGAGTTAGAAGCCCAGAGAGAGTTTTCATAGAGTTCCATAAAGGCACGTCTTTCTCCATGGTGTCTTTAGGGTCTGCCTTGGGTCTACTCTGCTCAGCCACGCCCCCTGGCACGTGATAGCCTGCCTCTTCAGTAATCTGCTTCCTCCATGACTTCCATGACAACGGTCCTGGGCCCGGTCAGGATGAGGTTACTGACTGTCCTGTAGTCCAGAGACAGCACGTTAAGCCCGTTGACCGAGACCACAAACTGGCACACCTAGAGGGAGAGGAACAGAGGAGTTAGCCATGTCTACACATGCATTTCTGTATGGAAGAAACACAGAGAAAGGGAGAGGAGAGTTAGCTCTCGATGGGATAAACAACAGAGAAAGGGAGAGGAGAGTTAGCCCTCGATGGGAGAAACAACAGAGAAAGGGAGAGGAGAGTTAGCTCTCGATGGGATATACAACAGAGAAAGGTAGAGGAGAGTTAGCTCTCGATGGGAGAAACAACAGAGAAAGGTAGAGGAGAGTTAGCTCTCGATGGGATAAACAACAGAGAAAGGTAGGAGAGTCAGCTCTCGATGGGAGAAACAACAGAGAAAGGGAGAGGAGAGTTAGCTCTCAATGGGAGAAACAGAGAAAGGGAGAGGAAAGTCAGCTCTCGATGGGATACACAACAGAGAAAGGGAGAGGAGAGTTAGCTCTCGATGGGATACACAACAGAGAAAGGGAGAGGAGAGTTAGCTCTCGATGGGAGAAACAACAGAGAAAGGGAGAGGAGAGTTAGCTCTCGATGGGAGAAACAACAGAGAAAGGGAGAGGAGAGTTAGCTCTCGATGGGAGAAACAACAGAGAAAGGGAGAGGAGAGTTAGCTCTCGATGGGAGAAACAACAGAGAAAGGGAGAGGAGAGTTAGCTCTCGATGGGATACACAACAGAGAAAGGGAGAGGAGAGTTAGCTCTCGATGGGAGAAACAACAGAGAAAGGGAGAGGAGAGTTAGCTCTCGATGGGAGAAACAACAGAGAAAGGGAGAGGAGAGTTAGCTCTCGATGGGAGAAACAACAGAGAAAGGGAGAGGAGAGTTAGCTCTCGATGGGAGAAACAACAGAGAAAGGGAGAGGAGAGTTAGCTCTCGATGGGAGAAACAACAGAGAAAGGGAGAGGAGAGTTAGCTCTCGATAGGAGAAACAACAGAGAAAGGGAGAGGAGAGTTAGCTCTCGATGGGATACACAACAGAGAAAGGGAGAGGAGAGTTAGCTCTCGATGGGATACACAACAGAGAAAGGAAGAGGAGAGTTAGCTCTCGATGGGATACACAACAGAGAAAGGAAGAGGAGAGTTAGCTCTCGATAGGAGAAACAACAGAGAAAGGGAGAGGAGAGTTAGCTCTCGATGGGATAAACAACAGAGAAAGGGAGAGTTAGCTCTCGATGGGATATACAACAGAGAAAGGTAGAGGAGAGTTAGCTCTCGATGGGATATACAACAGAGAAAGGTAGAGGAGAGTTAGCTCTCGATGGGAGAAACAACAGAGAAAGGTAGAGGAGAGTTAGCTCTCGATGGGATAAACAACAGAGAAAGGTAGAGGAGAGTTAGCTCTCGATGGGATAAACAACAGAGAAAGGGAGGAGAGTTAGCTCTCGATGGGAGAAACAACAGAGAAAGGGAGAGGAGAGTTAGCTCTCGATGGGAGAAACAACAGAGAAAGGGAGAGGAGAGTTAGCTCTCGATGGGAGAAACAACAGAGAAAGGGAGAGGAGAGTTAGCTCTCGATGGGATACACAACAGAGAAAGGGAGAGGAGAGTTAGCTCTCGATGGGATACACTACAGAGAAAGGGAGAGGAGAGTTAGCTCTCGATGGGATACACAACAGAGAAAGGAAGAGGAGAGTTAGCTCTCGATGGGATACACAACAGAGAAAGGAAGAGGAGAGTTAGCTCTCGATGGGATAAACAACAGAGAAAGGGAGGAGAGTTAGCTCTCGATGGGAGAAACAACAGAGAAAGGGAGAGGAGAGTTAGCTCTCGATGGGAGAAACAACAGAGAAAGGGAGAGGAGAGTTAGCTCTCGATGGGAGAAACAACAGAGAAAGGGAGAGGAGAGTTAGCTCTCGATGGGAGAAACAACAGAGAAAGGGAGAGGAGAGTTAGCTCTCGATGGGAGAAACAACAGAGAAAGGGAGAGGAGAGTTAGCTCTCGATGGGAGAAACAACAGAGAAAGGGAGAGGAGAGTTAGCTCTCGATGGGAGAAACAACAGAGAAAGGGAGAGGAGAGTTAGCTCTCGATGGGAGAAACAACAGAGAAAGGGAGAGGAGAGTTAGCTCTCGATGGGAGAAACAACAGAGAAAGGGAGAGGAGAGTTAGCTCTCGATGGGAGAAACAACAGAGAAAGGGAGAGGAGAGTTAGCTCTCGATGGGAGAAACAACAGAGAAAGGGAGACGAGAGTTAGCTCTCGATGGGAGAAACAACAGAGAAAGGGAGAGGAGAGTTAGCTCTCGATGGGATACACAACAGAGAAAGGAAGAGGAGAGTTAGCTCTCGATGGGATACACAACAGAGAAAGGTAGAGGAGAGTTAGCTCTCGATGGGATACACAACAGAGAAAGGTAGAGGAGAGTTAGCTCTCGATGGGATACACAACAGAGAAAGGAAGAGGAGAGTTAGCTCTCGATGGGATACACAACAGAGAAAGGAAGAGGAGAGTTAGCTCTCGATGGGATACACAACAGAGAAAGGTAGAGGAGAGTTAGCTCTCGATGGGATACACAACAGAGAAAGGAAGAGGAGAGTTAGCTCTCGATGGGATACACAACAGAGAAAGGAAGAGGAGAGTTAGCTCTCGATAGGAGAAACAACAGAGAAAGGGAGAGGAGAGTTAGCTCTCGATGGGATACACAACAGAGAAAGGGAGAGGAGAGTTAGCTCTCGATGGGATACACAACAGAGAAAGGAAGAGGAGAGTTAGCTCTCGATAGGAGAAACAACAGAGAAAGGGAGAGGAGAGTTAGCTCTCGATGGGATAAACAACAGAGAAAGGGAGAGTTAGCTCTCGATGGGATATACAACAGAGAAAGGTAGAGGAGTTAGCTCTCGATGGGATATACAACAGAGAAAGGTAGAGGAGAGTTAGCTCTCGATGGGAGAAACAACAGAGAAAGGTAGAGGAGAGTTAGCTCTCGATGGGATAAACAACAGAGAAAGGGAGAGGAGAGTTAGCTCTCGATGGGAGAAACAACAGAGAAAGGGAGACGAGAGTTAGCTCTCGATGGGATACACAACAGAGAAAGGAAGAGGAGAGTTAGCTCTCGATGGGAGAAACAACAGAGAAAGGTAGAGGAGAGTTAGCTCTCGATGGGATAAACAACAGAGAAAGGGAGAGGAGAGTTAGCTCTCGATGGGATACACAACAGAGAAAGGAAGAGGAGAGTTAGCTCTCGATGGGAGAAACAACAGAGAAAGGGAGAGGAGAGTTAGCTCTCGATGGGATACACAACAGAGAAAAGGAGAGGAGAGTTAGCTCTCGATGGGATACACAACAGAGAAAGGAAGAGGAGAGTTAGCTCTCGATAGGAGAAACAACAGAGAAAGGGAGAGGAGAGTTAGCTCTCGATGGGATAAACAACAGAGAAAGGGAGAGTTAGCTCTCGATGGGATATACAACAGAGAAAGGTAGAGGAGAGTTAGCTCTCGATGGGAGAAACAACAGAGAAAGGTAGAGGAGAGTTAGCTCTCGATGGGAGAAACAACAGAGAAAGGTAGAGGAGAGTTAGCTCTCGATGGGATAAACAACAGAGAAAGGTAGAGGAGAGTTAGCTCTCGATGGGATAAACAACAGAGAAAGGGAGGAGAGTTAGCTCTCGATGGGAGAAACAACAGAGAAAGGGAGAGGAGAGTTAGCTCTCGATGGGAGAAACAACAGAGAAAGGTAGAGGAGAGTTAGCTCTCGATGGGATAAACAACAGAGAAAGGGAGGAGAGTTAGCTCTCGATGGGAGAAACAACAGAGAAAGGGAGAGGAGAGTTAGCTCTCGATGGGAGAAACAACAGAGAAAGGGAGAGGAGAGTTAGCTCTCGATGGGAGAAACAACAGAGAAAGGGAGAGGAGAGTTAGCTCTCGATGGGAGAAACAACAGAGAAAGGGAGAGGAGAGTTATCTCTGTTATGGACTAAACAGAAACACACCTTTCTTATTTGATTGCTGACTCACTATTGCAACAGTGTTGGCAAAAACAAAGATGTTTAAGGACTGTTTTGCAACATGGTTCTATGGCTGCCACATGGCAGGCCATTGTCTCAACTTCACCCTAATTTCATGCAGTGAAGGAATTCTAGAGCAGCCCCTCGCTGCAATTACATCAAAACACAATCCCTTGTTTTTCTTGGCAACGGGTCAACCGTTACCCAGAAGGCCCCAGTCACTCTGGAGTTAATACTCCTAGAAAAGGGCACTTGAGGATTTCTAAGAAAAAGCTTTTGTTAACCGTTTCATGGCCAGGCCATGGCTGAAATGAATGAGATACTGGATCTTAGGCTGCAGAGAATTTGTAGAGAAGGAGCATAAGTCAGTCTCCTGTCTCCTGTTGTGTTGTGGTCCGAGTCTCAGCAGACCTCTACTGTCTCCTGTTGTGGTCCGAGTCTCAGCAGACCTCTACTGTCTCCTGTTGTGGTCCGAGTCTCAGCAGACCTCTACTGTCTCCTGTTGTGGTTCGAGTCTCAGCGGACCTCTACTGTCTCCTGTTGTGGTCCGAGTCTCAGCAGATCTCTACTGTCTCCTGTTGTGGTCCGAGTCTCAGCAGACCTCTACTGTCTCCTGTTGTGGTCAGAGTCTCAGCAGACCTCTACTGTCTCCTGTGTGGTCCGAGTCTCAGCAGATCTCTACTGTCTCCTGTTGTGGTCCGAGTCTCAGTAGACCTCTACTGTCTCCTGTTGTGTTGTGGTCTGAGTCTCAGCAGACCTCTACTGTCTCCTGTTGTGGTCAGAGTCTCAGCAGACCTCTACTGTCTCCTGTTGTGGTTCGAGTCTCAGCGGACCTCTACTGTCTCCTGTTGTGGTCAGAGTCTCAGCAGACCTCTACTGTCTCCTGTTGTGGTCAGAGTCTCAGCAGACCTCTACTGTCTCCTGTTGTGGTCAGAGTCTCAGCAGACCTCTACTGTCTCCTGTTGTGGTCCGAGTCTCAGCAGACCTCTACTGTCTCCTGTTGTGGTCCGAGTCTCAGCAGACCTCTACTGTCTCCTGTTGTGGTCCGAGTCTCAGCAGACCTCTACTGTCTCCTGTTGTGGTCCGAGTCTCAGCAGACCTCTACTGTCTCCTGTTGTGGTCCGAGTCTCAGCAGACCTCTACTGTCTCCTGTTGTGGTCCGAGTCTCAGCAGACCTCTACTGTCTCCTGTTGTGGTTTGAGTCTCAACAGACCTCTACTGTCTCCTGTTGTGGTCCGAGTCTCAGCAGACCTCTACTGTCTCCTGTTGTGGTCCGAGTCTCAGCAGACCTCTACTGTCTCCTGTTGTGGTCCGAGTCTCAGCAGACCTCTACTGTCTCCCGTTGTGGTCCGAGTCTCAGCAGACCTCTACTGTCTCCCGTTGTGGTCCGAGTCTCAGCGGACCTCTACTGTCTCCCGTTGTGGTCCGAGTCTCAGCGGACCTCTACTGTCTCCCGTTGTGGTCCGAGTCTCAGCGGACCTCTACTGTCTCCCGTTGTGGTCCGAGTCTCAGCGGACCTCTACTGTCTCCCGTTGTGGTCCGAGTCTCAGCAGACCTCTACTGTCTCCCGTTGTGGTCCGAGTCTCAGCAGACCTCTACTGTCTCCCGTTGTGGTCCGAGTCTCAGCAGACCTCTACTGTCTCCCGTTGTGGTCCGAGTCTCAGCAGACCTCTACTGTCTCCTGTTGTGGTCCGAGTCTCAGCAGACCTCTACTGTCTCCCGTTGTGGTCCGAGTCTCAGCAGACCTCTACTGTCTCCCGTTGTGGTCCGAGTCTCAGCAGACCTCTACTGTCTCCCGTTGTGGTCCGAGTCTCAGACCTCTATTGTCTCCCGTTGTGGTCCGAGTCTCAGCAGACCTCTACTGTCTCCCGTTGTGGTCCGAGTCTCAGCAGACCTCTACTGTCTCCCGTTGTGGTCCGAGTCTCAGCAGACCTCTACTGTCTCCCGTTGTGGTCCGAGTCTCAGCAGACCTCTACTGTCTCCCGTTGTGGTCCGAGTCTCAGCAGACCTCTACTGTCTCCCGTTGTGGTCCGAGTCTCAGCAGACCTCTACTGTCTCCTGTTGTGGTCCGAGTCTCAGCAGACCTCTACTGTCTCCTATTGTGGTCCGAGTCTCAGACCTCTACTGTCTCCTGTTGTGGTCCGAGTCTCAGCAGACCTCCACTGTCTCCTGTTGTGGTCCGAGTCTCAGCAGACCTCTACTGTCTCCTGTTGTGGTCTGAGTCTCAGCAGACCTCTACTGTCTCCTGTTGTCGTCCGAGTCTCAGACCTCTACTGTCTCCTGTTGTGGTGTTATGGTCTGATTATATGTATTACATAACTGTGGTTGCCATGACGGAGATGTTCTGCCTCATTCATATTATAAATGACCTCAACTCTCTGGCAACGTTAGACCAACATTATAAACTGACGCTCTAGCAACATTAGACCAACATTATAAACTGCCGCTCTAGCAACGTCAGAACAACATTATAAACTGAAGCTCTAGCAACGTCAGAACAACATTATAAACTGACGCTCTAGCAACGTCAGAACAACATTATAAACTGACGCTCTAGCAACGTCAGAACAACATTATAAACTGACGCTCTAGCAACGTCAGAACAACATTATAAACTGACGCTCTAGCAACGTCAGAACAACATTATAAACTGACGCTCTAGCAACGTCAGAACAACATTATAAACTGACGCTCTAGCAACGTCAGAACAACATTATAAACTGACGCTCTAGCAACGTCAGAACAACATTATAAACTGACGCTCTAGCAACGTCAGAACAACATTATAAACTGACGCTCTAGCAACGTCAGAACAACATTATAAACTGACGCTCTAGCAACGTCAGAACAACATTATAAACTGACGCTCTAGCAACGTCAGACCAACATTATAAACTGACGCTCTAGCAACGTCAGACCAACATTATAAACTGACGCTCTAGCAACGTCAGACCAACATTATAAACTGACGCTCTAGCAACGTCAGATCAACATTATAAACTGACGCTCTAGCAACGTCAGACCAACATTATAAACTGACGCTCTAGCAACGTTAGACCAACATTATAAACTGACGCTCTAGCAACGTTAGACCAACATTATAAACTGACGCTCTAGCAACGTCAGACCAACATTATAAACTGACGCTCTAGCAACGTCAGAACAACATTATAAACTGACGCTCTAGCAACGTCAGAACAACATTATAAACTGACGCTCTAGCAACGTTAGACCAACATTATAAACTGACGCGCTAGCAACGTTAGACCAACATTATAAACTGACGCTCTAGCAACATTAGACCAACATTATAAACTGACGCTCTAGCAACGTTAGACCAACATTATAAACTGACGCTCTAGCAACGTTAGACGTAACATTTGGAAGCAGTGAGTCAACTCTCTCTGTCATCATCTCCTTCCAAAGGTCCCCATAGAATGAGAGTTTATGGGCCACTTCAAGAGCTGTGACTCGCTTTTAGTGCCATACCGAGTGGATAGCCACTGTTAAGAGGCAGCAACATGTGATCAATGTGAGTCAGAGACTGTTTTATCACAGAGGAAAGGCAGGCAGTAAAACACAAGGCTTCAGTCAGAGCCTGTTTTATCACAGAGGAAAGGCAGGTAGTAAAACACAAGGCTTCAGTCAGAGCCTGTTTTTACCACAGAGGAAAGGCAGGCAGTAAAACACAAGGCTTCAGTCAGAGCCTGTTTTACCACAGAGGAAAGGCAGGCAGTAAACACAAGGCTTCAGACTGCCTGACCAACATGGCTTATATAAGATGCATCAACAACCATGCAGAGAGAACAGCATTTAGTGTTGCATAACTGACTGCCTGTGTCCAGAATATCACCCTATTCCCAATGTAGTGCACTACGTTTGAACAGGGCCCATAGGTCTATGGTCTAAAGTAGTGCACTACATACAATCCCCTGGCTGCACAGATCCGTTAATACTGCATCAGCTTGATTTCTATGGGATGGAGCCAGCTCTGCTCTCGACTTAGAGACGAGGAGAGGAGAGGAGAAAGGGAGGGGAAGAGGGAGAGAGGAGATGAGAGGAGAGGAGAAAGGGAGAGGAAGAGGGAGAGAGAGGAGATGAGAGGAGATGAGAAAGGGAGGGGAAGAGGGAGAGAAGAGATGAGAGGAGATGAGAAAGGGGAGAGGAAGAGGGAGAGAGAAGAGATGAGAGGAGAGGAGAAAGGGAGAGGAAGAGGGAGAGAGAAGAGATGAGAGGAGATGAGAAAGGGGAGAGGAAGAGGGAGAGAGAAGAGATGAGAGGAGAGGAGAGGAGAAAGGGAGGGGAAGAGGGAGAGAGGAGATGAGAGGAGAGGAGAAAGGGAGAGGAAGGGGGAGAGAGAAGAGATGAGAGGAGATGAGAAAGGGAGGGGAAGAGGGAGAGAGAAGAGATGAGAGGAGATGAGAAAGGGGAGAGGGGAGGAACAAAGCACATGTTTTTACGGTGATAAAATGTGACAGAAGTGATACTATATCTTCCATATCGAAAACAGCTTTTTATTTATTATTTACTAAAGTTAATTTAGCTACGGCTCCTTCGTCTTAGTTCACTTCTCTCCTCCCCCTTTCTTCCTCTCTCCGTTCCCGTCCCTCACTCCTTCCCCTGGTTTCTCTCCTCTCCTCACCCTGCCCCTCTCTTCCACATCTCTCCTCTCCCCTCCCTCCCTCCCTCACTCCTTCCCCTGCCCCCTTTCCTCACCCTGCCCCCTCACTAATTTCCTTGGTCCCTCTCCCTTCCTCCCCCACATCCCACCTCCCCTCCCCATTGTTTAGGTCAGTGCTCTCTACTCCCAGCTGGCAGTGGAGTGTGTGTACCGTGGTGCGTGTGATGGTATGTGTGTGAGTGTTTGTGTGTTACATACCTTCATCCCAGCTGCAGCTGCGGGACCACTGGGGTCGACAGCCTGGATATGGCAGGGCTTACTGCCCCGCACCACGAAGCCCCAGCCCACCGCGTCCCCCACGATCTGAGGAGGCAGTCAAGTCAAAATGTATTTAAAAGAGCAAAGTAGAGATCTAGAAAACAACAGGATTGGTGTGATTAAAAAGGCTGGCGCCGTGCTACAGGGGCCGGGCACGCCGTGCTACAGGGGCCGTGCTACAGGGGCCGTGCTACAGGGGCCGTGCTACAGGGGCCGGGCACCCCGTGCTACAGGGGCCGTGCTACAGGGGCCGTGCTACAGGGGCCGGGCACCCCGTGCTACAGGGGCCGTGCTACAGGGGCCGTGCTACAGGGGCCGTGCTACAGGGGCCGGGCACCCCGTGCTACAGGCGCCGTGCTACAGGGGCCGTGCTACAGGGGCCGGGCACCCCGTGCTACAGGGGCCGTGCTACAGGGGCCGTGCTACAGGGGCCGTGCTACAGGGGCCGTGCTACAGGGGCCGGGCACCCCGTGCTACAGGCGCCGTGCTACAGGGGCCGTGCTACAGGGGCCGTGCTACAGGGGCCGGGCTACAGGGGCCGGGCGCCGCGCTACAGGGGCATGACATGAGATGCAACGACAGTGTTGTAGGAGGATTTTGATGTTTCAACATTCTCTAAAATGTATCTGTCAGGAACTGTAATGTTTTTTATGCAGAAGTAACATGAAGTGTTGTTTTTAACTGTGTGTTGTGTGTTGTGTGTGTTCATGTATATTACTATCCTCGTGGATACTGGAATTCCCCAAAAGTAGGGGACATTTCCTACACCCCCACGAGGACAGAGGCTATTTTAGGGTTAGGAGGTAGGTTTACAGTAAAGATTAGGGAAAAATAGGATTTTGAAAGGAAATACATTTTTTGTTCCCCACAAGGATAGTAAAACACTGTATGCTGTGTGTGTGTCTGGTGTGTGTGTGTGTGTGTGGTGTGTTTGCGCGTGCTGTATCATAGCCCTTATCAGAGCTCTCACGAGGCTTCTAAGAATCTACTCAGACATTCCATTCCAGAACACAAGAGGGTCATCTAAGGCAGAGCCCAGAGCCAATCCAGTCAGTCTCTTAGGAGTGATGATGTGTCCCACCCAGTCTAACATCAACTGGTATCAGTAGTGTATTCAGCCCGATTCCCTGGTGAATATCAGACCCAGTAAGGAGGACAATCGTCTGTGGATCAGACCATGCAGGCCAGAGTGGTTTCCACAGTTTGTGTTTACTGTGTGTGGGATGTGGCCATGCCATCTTCGGGTGACAGAAGAATGTTTGTGGTTTAGGGTGGCAAAGGGAGGGTATAATTACTGGAAACTTACCAGTAAACTACCATTATTTTTGGTAACTTTCAAGGATTTATAAAAATATAAAAAAATATCACAGTTGTGTGTTATTTCTGGTCCTCTCTGTGTCCTTATCACATGTAAAATATATAAAATAATCAAATAAGTGTTATAAAATAAAATGACAAAGCTGTAAAACATCCTAAATATAACCATCAACTTAGTGAATACCATTGGTGTTTAATATAAGAGTTTCAGCATGAAATATCCTTTATATTTATTGATTATATATTTGTTGTAAATGTTCTGCCGCCAACCTGGTGTCAGTTGTGATGAAAGACAAAAGTTGGAAGTTGAGAGTTAATTAAAAAATAATGCCACTGTTGATTAGATGCTTTTTTCATTAATTAGGCAATTTTCTCTTGAACCATATTTGGTCTATTTTACTAGAAACTCATGGACATAGACATAAAAATGAATACTATATATGAATACACTTTTTAAAGTTAAAGTATAAAATGACCATATATTACAATAGATTGCCAGCGATTACCATAGACTGCCGAAGATTCCGGTAACTTTGGTAAATTACCAGTAGTTTTGCGACCGTAGTCAGTGTTAAAGCTCTGTGTAGGCCAAAACAACAACACAGGAGATCTACAAGTAAGAAGAGCAGGAGAAAGTACCTACACCGACTTCAGAAAGTCTCCACCCCGCTTGAATTATTCAGCATTTAGTTGTGTTACAGCCTGGATTAAACATGAATTATTCAGCATTTAGTTGTGTTACAGCCTGGATTAAACATGAATTATTCAGCGTTTAGGTGTGTTACAGCCTGGATTAAACATGAATTATTCAGCATTTAGTTGTGTTACAGCCTGGATTAAACATGAATTATTCAGCATTTAGTTGTGTTACAGCCTGGATTAAACATGAATTATTCAGCATTTAGTTGTGTTACAGCCTGGATTAAACATGAATTATATTGAGATTTGGCGTCACTGGCCTACACACCATAATGTCAAAGTGGAATTATGTTTTTTTTTATATATATATATATATATATATATATATATATATCTTTTTACAAATGAATAAAAAATGAAAAGCTGAATGGCGTCAATAAGTATTCAACCCCTTTGTTATGGGAAGTTGAAATAAGTCCAGGAGTAAACCTGTACTTTACAAGTAGCATGGACTCACTCTGTGTGCAATAATAGTGTTTAGCCTGCGTTTTGAATGACTACCTCATCTCTGTACCCCACACATACAATTATCTGTAAGGTCCCTCAGTTGAACAGTGAATTTCAAAAACAGATTAAATCACAGGCCAGGGAAAACCGGAGAAGAAAAATGTCCTGTATGTCCTGAATACAAAGCATTATGTTTGGGGCAAATCCAACACCACACGTCACTGAGTACCAACCTCCATATTTTCAAGCATGGTGGTGACTGCATCATGTTATGGGTGTGCTTGTCATCGGCAAGGACTAGGGAGTTTTGTTTTTTTTGGATAAAAATAAACGTTATAGAGCGAAGCACAGGCAACATCCTAGAGGAAAACCTGGTTCAGTCTGCTTTCCAACAGACACTGGGAGATGAATTCACCTTTCAGCAGGACAATAACCTTAAACACAAGGCTAAATATACACTGGAGTTGGTTACCAAGACGACATTGAATGCTCCTGACTGGCCTAGTTACAGTTTGACTTAAATTGGCTTGAAAATCTATGGCAAGACTTGAAAATATCTGTCTAGCAATGATCAACAACTAACTTGACAGAGCTGAAATGGGTAAATATTGTACAATCCAGGTGTGGAAAGCTCTTAGAAACTTACCCAGAAAGACTCACAGCTGTAAATCACTGCCAAAAATGAATTTTTATGTAAATTAGATATTGTTGCATTTAATTTTCAATAAATTAGCAAAAATGTCTAAAAACATATTTTTGCTTTGTCACGATGGGGTATTGTGTGTAGATGGGCGAGAAAAACACTATTTAATCTATTTTGAATTCAGGCTGAAACACAACAACATGTGAATAAGGCAATTATTTCTGAAGGCATTGTATATATATACAGAGTCAGTTTATTACCATATTAACACTGTGCAGGGATACTGGAGTGATGGAGGTAGATATGTAGAGGGGTAAACATACTATATACAGAGTCAGTTTATTACCATATTAACACTGTGCAGGGATACTGGAGTGATGGAGGTAGATATGTAGAGGGGTAAACATACTATATACAGAGTCAGTTTATTACCATATTAACAATGTGCAGGGATACTGGAGTGATAGAGGTAGATATGTAGAGGGGTAAACATACTATATACAGAGTCAGTTCAGTACCATATTAACAATGTGCAGGGATACTGGAGTGATAGAGGTAGATATGTAGAGGGGTAAACATACTATATACAGAGTCAGTTCAGTACCATATTAACACTGTGCAGGGATACTGGAGTGATAGAGGTAGATATGTAGAGGGGTAAACATACTATATACAGGGTCAGTTTATTACCATATTAACACTGTGCAGGGATACTGGAGTGATAGAGGTAGATATGTAGAGGGGTAAACATACTATATACAGGGTCAGTTCAGTACCATACTATATACAGAGTCAGTTTATTACCATATTAACACTGTGCAGGGATACTGGAGTGATAGAGGTAGATATGTAGAGGGGTAAACATACTATATACAGAGTCAGTTCAGTACCATATTAACACTGTGCAGGGATACTGGAGTGATAGAGGTAGATATGTAGAGGGGTAAACATACTATATACAGAGTCAGTTCAGTACCATATTAACACTGTGCAGGGATACTGGAGTGATAGAGGTAGATATGTAGAGGGGTAAACATACTATATACAGAGTCAGTTCAGTACCATATTAACACTGTGCAGGGATACTGGAGTGATAGAGGTAGATATGTAGAGGGGTAAACATACTATATACAGGGTCAGTTTATTACCATATTAACACTGTGCAGGGATACTGGAGTGATAGAGGTAGATATGTAGAGGGGTAAACATACTATATACAGGGTCAGTTCAGTACCATATTAACACTGTGCAGGGATACTGGAGTGATGGAGGTAGATATGTAGAGGGGTAAACATACTATATACAGAGTCAGTTTATTACCATATTAACACTGTGCAGGGATACTGGAGTGATAGAGGTAGATATGTAGAGGGGTAAACATACTATATACAGGGTCAGTTCAGTACCATATTAACACTGTGCAGGGATACTGGAGTGATAGAGGTAGATATGTAGAGGGGTAAACATACTATATACAGGGTCAGTTCAGTACCATATTAACACTGTGCAGGGATACTGGAGTGATAGAGGTAGATATGTAGAGGGGTAAACATACTATATACAGGGTCAGTTCAGTACCATACTATATACAGAGTCAGTTTATTACCATATTAACACTGTGCAGGGATACTGGAGTGATAGAGGTAGATATGTAGAGGGGTAAACATACTATATACAGGGTCAGTTCAGTACCATATTAACACTGTGCAGGGATACTGGAGTGATAGAGGTAGATATGTAGAGGGGTAAACATACTATATACAGGGTCAGTTCAGTACCATACTATATACAGAGTCAGTTTATTACCATATTAACACTGTGCAGGGATACTGGAGTGATAGAGGTAGATATGTAGAGGGGTAAACATACTATATACAGGGTCAGTTCAGTACCATATTAACAATGTGCAGGGATACTGGAGTGATAGAGGTAGATATGTAGAGGGGTAAACATACTATATACAGAGTCAGTTTATTACCATATTAACACTGTGCAGGGATACTGGAGTGATAGAGGTAGATATGTAGAGGGGTAAACATACTATACACAGGGTCAGTTTATTACCATATTAACACTGTGCAGGGATACTGGAGTGATAGAGGTAGATATGTAGAGGGGTAAACATACTATATACAGGGACAATTTATTACCATATTAACACTGTGCAGGGATACTGGAGTGATAGAGGTAGATATGTAGAGGGGTAAACATACTATATACAGGGTCAGTTCAGTACCATATTAACACTGTGCAGGGATACTGGAGTGATAGAGGTAGATATGTAGAGGGGTAAACATACTATATACAGGGTCAGTTCAGTACCATATTAACACTGTGCAGGGATACTGGAGTGATAGAGGTAGATATGTAGAGGGGTAAACATACTATATACAGGGTCAGTTCAGTACCATATTAACACTGTGCAGGGATACTGGAGTGATAGAGGTAGATATGTAGAGGGGTAAACATACTATATACAGAGTCAGTTTATTACCATATTAACACTGTGCAGGGATACTGGAGTGATAGAGGTAGATATGTAGAGGGGTAAACATACTATATACAGGGTCAGTTTATTACCATATTAACACTGTGCAGGGATACTGGAGTGATAGAGGTAGATATGTAGAGGGGTAAACATACTATATACAGAGTCAGTTTATTACCATATTAACACTGTGCAGGGATACTGGAGTGATAGAGGTAGATATGTAGAGGGGTAAACATACTATATACAGGGTCAGTTCAGTACCATATTAACACTGTGCAGGGATACTGGAGTGATAGAGGTAGATATGTAGAGGGGTAAACATACTATATACAGAGTCAGTTTATTACCATATTAACACTGTGCAGGGATACTGGAGTGATAGAGGTAGATATGTAGAGGGGTAAACATACTATATACAGAGTCAGTTTATTACCATATTAACACTGTGCAGGGATACTGGAGTGATAGAGGTAGATATGTAGAGGGGTAAACATACTATATACAGGGTCAGTTCAGTACCATATTAACACTGTGCAGGGATACTGGAGTGATAGAGGTAGATATGTAGAGGGGTAAACATACTATATACAGGGTCAGTTCAGTACCATATTAACACTGTGCAGGGATACTGGAGTGATAGAGGTAGATATGTAGAGGGGTAAACATACTATATACAGGGTCAGTTCAGTACCATATTAACACTGTGCAGGGATACTGGAGTGATAGAGGTAGATATGTAGAGGGGTAAACATACTATATACAGGGTCAATTTATTACCATATTAACACTGTGCAGGGATACTGGAGTGATAGAGGTAGATATGTAGAGGGGTAAACATACTATATACAGGGTCAGTTCAGTACCATATTAACACTGTGCAGGGATACTGGAGTGATAGAGGTAGATATGTAGAGGGGTAAACATACTATATACAGGGTCAGTTCAGTACCATATTAACACTGTGCAGGGATACTGGAGTGATAGAGGTAGATATGTAGAGGGGTAAACATACTATATACAGAGTCAGTTCAGTACCATATTAACACTGTGCAGGGATACTGGAGTGATGGAGGTAGATATGTAGAGGGGTAAACATACTATATACAGAGTCAGTTCAGTACCATATTAACACTGTGCAGGGATACTGGAGTGATAGAGGTAGATATGTAGAGGGGTAAACATACTATATACAGGGTCAGTTCAGTACCATATTAACACTGTGCAGGGATACTGGAGTGATAGAGGTAGATATGTAGAGGGGTAAACATACTATATACAGGGTCAGTTCAGTACCATATTAACACTGTGCAGGGATACTGGAGTGATAGAGGTAGATATGTAGAGGGGTAAACATACTATATACAGAGTCAGTTTATTACCATATTAACAATGTGCAGGGATACTGGAGTGATAGAGGTAGATATGTAGAGGGGTAAACATACTATATACAGGGTCAGTTCAGTACCATACTATACACAGGGTCAGTTCAGTACCATATTAACAATGTGCAGGGACACTGGAGTGATAGAGGTAGATATGTAGAGGGGTAAACATACTATATACAGAGTCAGTTTATTACCATATTAACAATGTGCAGGGATACTGGAGTGATAGAGGTAGATATGTAGAGGGGTAAACATACTATATACAGAGTCAGTTTATTACCATATTAACAATGTGCAGGGATACTGGAGTGATAGAGGTAGATATGTAGAGGGGTAAACATACTATATACAGGGTCAGTTCAGTACCATATTAACACTGTGCAGGGATACTGGAGTGATAGAGGTAGATATGTAGAGGGGTAAACATACTATATACAGGGTCAGTTCAGTACCATACTATACACAGGGTCAGTTCAGTACCATATTAACAATGTGCAGGGACACTGGAGTGATAGAGGTAGATATGTAGAGGGGTAAACATACTATATACAGAGTCAGTTTATTACCATATTAACAATGTGCAGGGATACTGGAGTGATAGAGGTAGATATGTAGAGGGGTAAACATACTATATACAGAGTCAGTTTATTACCATATTAACAATGTGCAGGGATACTGGAGTGATAGAGGTAGATATGTAGAGGGGTAAACATACTATATACAGGGTCAGTTCAGTACCATATTAACAATGTGCAGGGATACTGGAGTGATAGAGGTAGATATGTAGAGGGATAAACATACTATATACAGGGTCAGTTCAGTACCATATTAACAATGTAATGGGAATTCTAACAGTCAATTCTGTTAGCTGTGTATCAGTCTGATGGCTTGGGGATAGAAGCTGTGTATCAGTCTGATGGCTTGGGGATAGAAGCTGTGTATCAGTCTGATGGCTTGGGGACAGAAGCTGTGTATCAGTCTGATGGCTTGGGGATAGAAGCTGTGTATCAGTCTGATGGCTTGGGGATAGAAGCTGTGTATCAGTCTGATGGCTTGGGGATAGAAGCTGTGTATCAGTCTGATGGCTTGGGGACAGAAGCTGTGTTTCAGTCTGATGGCTTGGGGATAGAAGCTGTGTATCAGTCTGATGGCTTGGGGATAGAAGCTGTGTATCAGTCTGATGGCTTGGGGACAGAAGCTGTGTTTCAGTCTGATGGCTTGGGGATAGAAGCTGTGTTTCAGTCTGATGGCTTGGGGATAGAAGCTGTGTTTCAGTCTGATGGCTTGGGGACAGAAGCTGTGTATCAGTCTGATGGCTTGGGGATAGAAGCTGTGTATCAGTCTGATGGCTTGGGGATAGAAGCTGTGTATCAGTCTGATGGCTTGGGGATAGAAGCTGTGTATCAGTCTGATGGCTTGGGGACAGAAGCTGTGTATCAGTCTGATGGCTTGGGGACAGAAGCTGTGTATCAGTCTGATGGCTTGGGGATAGAAGCTGTGTACCAGTCTGATGGCTTGGGGATAGAAGCTGTGTTTCAGTCTGATGGCTTGGGGACAGAAGCTGTGTATCAGTCTGATGGCTTGGGGATAGAAGCTGTGTACCAGTCTGATGGCTTGGGGATAGAAGCTGTGTTTCAGTCTGATGGCTTGGGGACAGAAGCTGTGTATCAGTCTGATGGCTTGGGGATAGAAGCTGTTCAGGAACCTGCTGGTGTCAGATTTGATGCACCGGTCCCGCTTGCCATGCGGAAGAAGAGAGAACCATCTATGGCTTGGGCGTGTCATTACATTCATTACCCTCCCTACCTCCTGTGTGTGTGTGTGTGTGTGTGTGTGTGTGTGTGTGTGTGTGTGTGTGTGTGTGTGTGTGTGTGTGTGTGTGTGTGTGTGTGTGTGTGACGTACTGTGAATGTCTTCTTTATGTAAGGGCCTCCTGGGGTCTGCAGCTCCTCAGGACTCACTTGCCTCTTCAACACTGAAAGGCAAACACACTGTAAGTACTGACACACACACACACGAGTTGGGGAGGATAATGAATGTAATGACACACACACACACCCGCTGCAGAACATTCCTCCTGCAGCAGTAACTATAGTCTCATCATGTTGTCCTGTGTGCAGGAGGAGGACAACATGGCTACTGTTGAACATCCTCCTGCAGCAGTAACTATAGTCTCATCATGTTGTCCTTTGTGCAGGAGGAGGACAACATGGCTAATGTTGAACATCCTCCTGCAGCAGTAACTATAGTCTCATCATGTTGTCCTGTGTGCAGGAGGACGACAACATGGCTACTGTTGAACATCCTCCTGCAGCAGTAACTATAGTCTCATCATGTTGTCCTGTGTGCAGGAGGACGACAACATGGCTACTGTTGAAATTCCTCCTGCAGCAGTAACTATAGTCTCATCATGTTGTCCTGTGTGCAGGAGGACGACAACATGGCTAATGTTGAACATTCCTCCTGCAGCAGTAACTATAGTCTCATCATGTTGTCCTGTGTGCAGGAGGAGGACAACATGGCTACTGTTGAACATTCCTCCTGCAGCAGTAACTATAGTCTCATCATGTTGTCCTGTGTGCAGGAGGAGGACAACATGGCTACTGTTGAACATTCCTCCTGCAGCAGTAACTATAGTCTCATCATGTTGTCCTGTGTGCAGGAGGAGGACAACATGGCTACTGTTGAACATTCCTCCTGCAGCAGTAACTATAGTCTCATCATGTTGTCCTGTGTGCAGGAGGAGGACAACATGGCTACTGTTGAACATTCCTCCTGCAGCAGTAACTATAGTCTCATCACGTTGTCCTGTGTGCAGGAGGACGACAACATGGCTACTGTTGAACATTCCTCCTGCAGCAGTAACTATAGTCTCATCACGTTGTCCTGTGTGCAGGAGGACGACAACATGGCTACTGTTGAACATTCCTCCTGCAGCAGTAACTATAGTCTCATCATATTGTCCTGTGTGCAGGAGGACGACAACATGGCTACTGTTGTTTAAAGGACCAGAGGAAAGCACGCAGTCACATGACCGTGCCTCAATGGAAACAATTTCCCTGTTTCCTAGAGCTGGTTTTAAGACATTCAGTGTGTGGTGTGTGTGTGGTGTGTGTGTGTGTGTGTGTGTGTGTGTGTGTGTGTCCGGGTCTGTCTCTGCTCATAGTGGTGTGACCATAAACTCAGACAGGAGGAGAAACATCCACAGAGAACAATGGATCTGCATCCTAACACGTTATATTTAAACTGAAGGAAATATGTTACAGGTAGCTACTGTATACTCAGTATAGTACTGTTGAGGAGATGAATACAGGTAACTACTGTACACTCAGTATAGTACTGTTGAGATGAATACAGGTAATTACTGTATACTCAGTATAGTACTGTTGAGATGAATACAGGTAACTACTGTACACTCAGTATAGTACTGTTGAGATGAATACAGGTAACTACCGTACACTCAGTATAGTACTGTTGAGGAGATGAATACAGGTAACTACTGTACACTCAGTATAGTACTGTTGAGATGAATACAGGTAACTACTGTATACTCAGTATAGTACTGTTGAGATGAATACAGGTAGCTACTGTACACACAGTATAGTACTGTTGAGATGAATACAGGTAGCTACTGTATACTCAGTATAGTACTGTTGAGATGAATACAGGTAACTACTGTACACTCAGTATAGTACTGTTGAGATGAATACAGGTAACTACTGTATACTCAGTATAGTACTGTTGAGATGAATACAGGTAACTACTGTATACTCAGTATAGTACTGTTGAGATGAATACAGGTAACTACTGTACACTCAGTATAGTACTGTTGAGATGAATACAGGTAACTACTGTACACTCAGTATAGTACTGTTGAGATGAATACAGGTAACTACTGTACACTCAGTATAGTACTGTTGAGATGAATACAGGTAACTACTGTATACTCAGTATAGTACTGTTGAGATGAATACAGGTAACTACTGTATACTCAGTATAGTACTGTTGAGATGAATACAGGTAACTACTGTATACTCAGTATAGTACTGTTGAGATGAATACAGGTAACTACTGTATACTCAGTATAGTACTGTTGAGATGAATACAGGTAACTATTGTACACTCAGTATAGTACTGTTGAGATGAATACAGGTAACTACTGTATACTCAGTATAGTACTGTTGAGATGAATACAGGTAACTACTGTATACTCAGTATAGTACTGTTGAGATGAATACAGGTAACTACTGTATACTCAGTATAGTACTGTTGAGATGAATACAGGTAACTACTGTACACTCAGTATAGTACTGTTGAGATGAATACAGGTAACTACCGTATACTCAGTATAGTACTGTTGAGATGAATACAGGTAACTACCGTACACTCAGTATAGTACTGTTGAGATGAATACAGGTAACTACCGTACACTCAGTATAGTACTGTTGAGATGAATACAGGTAACTACCGTACACTCAGTATAGTACTGTTGAGATGAATACAGGTAACTACTGTATACTCAGTATAGTACTGTTGAGATGAATACAGGTAACTACTGTATACTCAGTATAGTACTGTTGAGATGAATACAGGTAACTACTGTATACTCAGTATAGTACTGTTGAGATGAATACAGGTAACTATTGTACACTCAGTATAGTACTGTTGAGATGAATACAGGTAACTACTGTACACTCAGTATAGTACTGTTGAGATGAATACAGGTAACTACTGTATACTCAGTATAGTACTGTTGAGATGAATACAGGTAACTACTGTATACTCAGTATAGTACTGTTGAGATGAATACAGGTAACTTCCGTATACTCAGTATAGTACTGTTGAGATGAATACAGGTAACTACTGTATACTCAGTATAGTACTGTTGAGATGAATACAGGTAACTACCGTACACTCAGTATAGTACTGTTGAGATGAATACAGGTAACTACCGTACACTCAGTATAGTACTGTTGAGATGAATACAGGTAACTACCGTACACTCAGTATAGTACTGTTGAGATGAATACAGGTAACTACTGTACACTCAGTATAGTACTGTTGAGATGAATACAGGTAACTACTGTATACTCAGTATAGTACTGTTGAGATGAATACAGGTAACTACTGTACACTCAGTATAGTACTGTTGAGATGAATACAGGTAACTACTGTACACTCAGTATAGTACTGTTGAGATGAATACAGGTAACTACTGTATACTCAGTATAGTACTGTTGAGATGAATACAGGTAACTACTGTATACTCAGTATAGTACTGTTGAGATGAATACAGGTAACTACTGTACACTCAGTATAGTACTGTTGAGATGAATACAGGTAACTACTGTATACTCAGTATAGTACTGTTGAGATGAATACAGGTAACTACTGTACACTCAGTATAGTACTGTTGAGATGAATACAGGTAACTACTGTACACTCAGTATAGTACTGTTGAGATGAATACAGGTAACTATTGTACACTCAGTATAGTACTGTTGAGATGAATACAGGTAACTACTGTATACTCAGTATAGTACTGTTGAGATGAATACAGATAACTACTGTACACTCAGTATAGTACTGTTGAGATGAATACAGGTAACTACTGTATACTCAGTATAGTACTGTTGAGATGAATACAGGTAACTACTGTATACTCAGTATAGTACTGTTGAGGAGATGAATACAGGTAACTACTGTACACTCAGTATAGTACTGTTGAGCTGAATACAGGTAACTACTGTATACTCAGTATAATACTGTTGAGATGAATACAGATAACTACTGTACACTCAGTATAGTACTGTTGAGATGAATACAGGTAACTACTGTATACTCAGTATAGTACTGTTGAGGAGATGAATACAGGTAACTACTGTACACTCAGTATAGCACTGTTGAGATGATGAATACAGGTAACTACTGTATACTCAGTATAGTACTGTTGAGATGAATACAGGTAACTACTGTATACTCAGTATAGTACTGTTGAGATGAATACAGGTAACTACTGTACACTCGGTATAGTACTGTTGAGATGAATACAGGTAACTACTGTATACTCAGTATAGTACTGTTGAGGAGATGAATACAGGTAACTACTGTACACTCAGTATAGTACTGTTGAGATGATGAATACAGGTAACTACTGTATACTCAGTATAGTACTGTTGAGATGAATACAGGTAACTACTGTATACTCAGTATAGTACTGTTGAGATGAATACAGGTAACTACTGTACACTCAGTATAGTACTGTTGAGATGAATACAGGTAACTACTGTACACTCAGTATAGTACTGTTGAGATGATGAATACAGGTAACTACTGTATACTCAGTATAGTACTGTTGAGATGAATACAGGTAACTACTGTATACTCAGTATAGTACTGTTGAGATGAATACAGGTAACTACTGTATACTCAGTATAGTACTGTTGAGGAGATGAATACAGGTAACTACTGTACACTCAGTATAGTACTGTTGAGGAGATGAATACAGGTAACTACTGTATACTCAGTATAGTACTGTTGAGGAGATGAATACAGGTAACTACTGTACACTCAGTATAGTACTGTTGAGATGATGAATACAGGTAACTACTGTATACTCAGTATAGTACTGTTGAGATGATGAATACAGGTAACTACTGTACACTCAGTATAGTACTGTTGAGATGAATACAGGTAACTACTGTATACTCAGTATAGTACTGTTGAGATGAATACAGGTAACTACTGTATACTCAGTATAGTACTGTTGAGATGAATACAGGTAACTACTGTATACTCAGTATAGTACTGTTGAGATGATGAATACAGGTAACTACTGTATACTCAGTATAGTACTGTTGAGATGATGAATACAGGTAACTACTGTACACTCAGTATAGTACTGTTGAGATGAATACAGGTAACTACTGTACACTCAGTATAGTACTGTTGAGATGAATACAGGTAACTACTGTACACTCAGTATAGTACTGTTGAGATGAATACAGATAACTACTGTATACTCAGTATAGTACTGTTGAGATGAATACAGGTAACTACTGTACACTCAGTATAGTACTGTTGAGATGAATACAGGTAACTACTGTATACTCAGTATAGTACTGTTGAGATGAATACAGGTAACTACTGTACACTCAGTATAGTACTGTTGAGATGAATACAGGTAACTACTGTACACTCAGTATAGTACTGTTGAGATGAATACAGGTAACTACTGTACACTCAGTATAGTACTGTTGAGATGAATACAGGTAACTATTGTATACTCAGTATAGTACTGTTGAGGAGATGAATACAGGTAACTATTGTATACTCAGTATAGTACTGTTGAGGAGATGAATACAGGTAACTACTGTACACTCAGTATAGTACTGTTGAGATGATGAATACAGGTAACTACTGTATACTCAGTATAGTACTGTTGAGATGAATACAGGTAACTACTGTATACTCAGTATAGTACTGTTGAGGAGATGAATACAGGTAACTACTGTACACTCAGTATAGTACTGTTGAGATGAATACAGGTAACTACTGTACACTCAGTATAGTACTGTTGAGATGAATACAGGTAACTACTGTACACTCAGTATAGTACTGTTGAGATGATGAATACAGGTAACTACTGTATACTCAGTATAGTACTGTTGAGATGAATACAGGTAACTACTGTATACTCAGTATAGTACTGTTGAGGAGATGAATACAGGTAACTACTGTACACTCAGTATAGTACTGTTGAGATGAATACAGGTAACTACTGTATACTCAGTATAGTACTGTTGAGATGAATACAGGTAACTACTGTATACTCAGTATAGTACTGTTGAGGAGATGAATACAGGTAACTACTGTACACTCAGTATAGTACTGTTGAGATGATGAATACAGGTAACTACTGTATACTCAGTATAGTACTGTTGAGATGAATACAGGTAACTACTGTATACTCAGTATAGTACTGTTGAGGAGATGAATACAGGTAACTACTGTACACTCAGTATAGTACTGTTGAGATGAATACAGGTAACTACTGTACACTCAGTATAGTACTGTTGAGATGATGAATACAGGTAACTACTGTACACTCAGTATAGTACTGTTGAGATGATGAATACAGGTAACTACTGTACACTCAGTATAGTACTGTTGAGATGAATACAGGTAACTACTGTACACTCAGTATAGTACTGTTGAGATGAATACAGGTAACTACTGTATACTCAGTATAGTACTGTTGAGATGAATACAGGTAACTACTGTATACTCAGTATAGTACTGTTGAGATGATGAATACAGGTAACTACTGTACACTCAGTATAGTACTGAAGAGATGAATACAGGTAACTACTGTATACTCAGTATAGTACTGTTGAGATGAATACAGGTAACTACTGTATACTCAGTATAGTACTGTTGAGATGATGAATACAGGTAACTACTGTATACTCAGTATAGTACTGTTGAGATGATGAATACAGGTAACTACTGTATACTCAGTATAGTACTGTTGAGATGATGAATACAGGTAACTACTGTATACTCAGTATAGTACTGTTGAGATGAATACAGGTAACTACTGTACACTCAGTATAGTACTGTTGAGATGAATACAGGTAACTACTGTACACTCAGTATAGTACTGTTGAGATGAATACAGGTAACTACTGTATACTCAGTATAGTACTGTTGAGATGAATACAGGTAACTACTGTACACTCAGTATAGTACTGTTGAGATGAATACAGGTAACTACTGTATACTCAGTATAGTACTGTTGAGATGAATACAGGTAACTACTGTACACTCAGTATAGTACTGTTGAGATGAATACAGGTAACTACTGTACACTCAGTATAGTACTGTTGAGATGAATACAGGTAACTACTGTACACTCAGTATAGTACTGTTGAGATGAATACAGGTAACTACTGTACACTCAGTATAGTACTGTTGAGGAGATGAATACAGGTAACTATTGTATACTCAGTATAGTACTGTTGAGATGATGAATACAGGTAACTACTGTATACTCAGTATAGTACTGTTGAGATGAATACAGGTAACTACTGTATACTCAGTATAGTACTGTTGAGGAGATGAATACAGGTAACTACTGTACACTCAGTATAGTACTGTTGAGATGAATACAGGTAACTACTGTACACTCAGTATAGTACTGTTGAGATGAATACAGGTAACTACTGTACACTCAGTATAGTACTGTTGAGATGATGAATACAGGTAACTACTGTATACTCAGTATAGTACTGTTGAGATGAATACAGGTAACTACTGTATACTCAGTATAGTACTGTTGAGGAGATGAATACAGGTAACTACTGTACACTCAGTATAGTACTGTTGAGATGAATACAGGTAACTACTGTATACTCAGTATAGTACTGTTGAGATGAATACAGGTAACTACTGTATACTCAGTATAGTACTGTTGAGGAGATGAATACAGGTAACTACTGTACACTCAGTATAGTACTGTTGAGATGATGAATACAGGTAACTACTGTATACTCAGTATAGTACTGTTGAGATGAATACAGGTAACTACTGTATACTCAGTATAGTACTGTTGAGGAGATGAATACAGGTAACTACTGTACACTCAGTATAGTACTGTTGAGATGAATACAGGTAACTACTGTACACTCAGTATAGTACTGTTGAGATGAATACAGGTAACTACTGTACACTCAGTATAGTACTGTTGAGATGAATACAGGTAACTACCGTACACTCAGTATAGTACTGTTGAGATGAATACAGGTAACTACCGTACACTCAGTATAGTACTGTTGAGATGAATACAGGTAACTACCGTACACTCAGTATAGTACTGTTGAGATGAATACAGGTAACTACCGTATACTCAGTATAGTACTGTTGAGATGAATACAGGTAACTACCGTACACTCAGTATAGTACTGTTGAGATGAATACAGGTAACTATTGTACACTCAGTATAGTACTGTTGAGATGAATACAGGTAACTACTGTACACTCAGTATAGTACTGTTGAGATGAATACAGGTAACTACTGTACACTCAGTATAGTACTGTTGAGATGAATACAGGTAACTACTGTACACTCAGTATAGTACTGTTGAGATGAATACAGGTAACTACTGTATACTCAGTATAGTACTGTTGAGATGAATACAGGTAACTACTGTACACTCAGTATAGTACTGTTGAGATGAATACAGGTAACTACTGTACACTCAGTATAGTACTGTTGAGATGATGAATACAGGTAACTACTGTACACTCAGTATAGTACTGTTGAGGATATGAATACAGGTAACTATTGTACACTCAGTATAGTACTGTTGAGATGAATACAGGTAGTTACTGTATACTCAGTATAGTACTGTTGAGATGAATACAGGTAACTACTGTACACTCAGTATAGTACTGTTGAGGATATGAATACAGGTAACTATTGTATACTCAGTATAGTACTGTTGAGATGAATACAGGTAACTACTGTACACTCAGTATAGTACTGTTGAGGAGATGAATACAGGTAACTACTGTATACTCAGTATAGTACTGTTGAGATGAATACAGGTAACTACTGTATACTCAGTATAGTACTGTTGAGATGAATACAGGTAACTACTGTACACTCAGTATAGTACTGTTGAGATGAATACAGGTAACTACTGTATACTCAGTATAGTACTGTTGAGATGAATACAGGTAACTACTGTACACTCAGTATAGTACTGTTGAGATGAATACAGGTAACTATTGTACACTCAGTATAGTACTGTTGAGATGAATACAGGTAACTATTGTACACTCAGTATAGTACTGTTGAGATGAATACAGGTAACTACTGTATACTCAGTATAGTACTGTTGAGATGAATACAGATAACTACTGTACACGCAGTATAGTACTGTTGAGATGAATACAGGTAACTACTGTATACTCAGTATAGTACTGTTGAGATGAATACAGATAACTACTGTACACTCAGTATAGTACTGTTGAGATGAATACAGGTAACTACTGTATACTCAGTATAGTACTGTTGAGGAGATGAATACAGGTAACTACTGTACACTCAGTATAGTACTGTTGAGATGATGAATACAGGTAACTACTGTATACTCAGTATAGTACTGTTGAGATGAATACAGGTAACTACTGTATACTCAGTATAGTACTGTTGAGATGAATACAGGTAACTACTGTACACTCGGTATAGTACTGTTGAGATGAATACAGGTAACTACTGTATACTCAGTATAGTACTGTTGAGGAGATGAATACAGGTAACTACTGTACACTCAGTATAGTACTGTTGAGATGATGAATACAGGTAACTACTGTATACTCAGTATAGTACTGTTGAGATGATGAATACAGGTAACTACTGTATACTCAGTATAGTACTGTTGAGATGAATACAGGTAACTACCGTACACTCAGTATAGTACTGTTGAGATGAATACAGGTAACTACTGTACACTCAGTATAGTACTGTTGAGATGAATACAGGTAACTACTGTATACTCAGTATAGTACTGTTGAGATGAATACAGGTAACTACTGTATACTCAGTATAGTACTGTTGAGATGAATACAGGTAACTACTGTATACTCAGTATAGTACTGTTGAGGAGATGAATACAGGTAACTACTGTACACTCAGTATAGTACTGTTGAGATGAATACAGGTAACTACTGTATACTCAGTATAGTACTGTTGAGATGAATACAGGTAACTACTGTATACTCAGTATAGTACTGTTGAGGAGATGAATACAGGTAACTACTGTACACTCAGTATAGTACTGTTGAGATGATGAATACAGGTAACTACTGTATACTCAGTATAGTACTGTTGAGGAGATGAATACAGGTAACTACTGTACACTCAGTATAGTACTGTTGAGATGAATACAGGTAACTACTGTACACTCAGTATAGTACTGTTGAGGTGAATACAGGTAACTACTGTACACTCAGTATAGTACTGTTGAGATGATGAATACAGGTAACTACTGTATACTCAGTATAGTACTGTTGAGATGATGAATACAGGTAACTACTGTACACTCAGTATAGTACTGTTGAGATGAATACAGGTAACTACTGTATACTCAGTATAGTACTGTTGAGATGAATACAGGTAACTACTGTATACTCAGTATAGTACTGTTGAGATGAATACAGGTAACTACTGTATACTCAGTATAGTACTGTTGAGATGATGAATACAGGTAACTACTGTATACTCAGTATAGTACTGTTGAGATGATGAATACAGGTAACTACTGTATACTCAGTATAGTACTGTTGAGATGAATACAGGTAACTACTGTACACTCAGTATAGTACTGTTGAGATGAATACAGGTAACTACTGTACACTCAGTATAGTACTGTTGAGATGAATACAGGTAACTACTGTACACTCAGTATAGTACTGTTGAGATGAATACAGGTAACTACCGTACACTCAGTATAGTACTGTTGAGATGAATACAGGTAACTACTGTATACTCAGTATAGTACTGTTGAGATGAATACAGGTAACTATTGTACACTCAGTATAGTACTGTTGAGATGAATACAGGTAACTACTGTACACTCAGTATAGTACTGTTGAGATGAATACAGGTAACTACTGTACACTCAGTATAGTACTGTTGAGATGAATACAGGTAACTACCGTACACTCAGTATAGTACTGTTGAGATGAATACAGGTAACTACTGTATACTCAGTATAGTACTGTTGAGATGAATACAGGTAACTACTGTACACTCAGTATAGTACTGTTGAGATGAATACAGGTAACTATTGTACACTCAGTATAGTACTGTTGAGATGAATACAGGTAACTACTGTACACTCAGTATAGTACTGTTGAGATGAATACAGGTAACTATTGTACACTCAGTATAGTACTGTTGAGATGAATACAGGTAACTACTGTACACTCAGTATAGTACTGTTGAGATGAATACAGGTAACTACTGTACACTCAGTATAGTACTGTTGAGATGAATACAGGTAACTACTGTATACTCAGTATAGTACTGTTGAGATGAATACAGGTAACTACTGTACACTCAGTATAGTACTGTTGAGGATATGAATACAGGTAACTATTGTACACTCAGTATAGTACTGTTGAGATGAATACAGGTAGTTACTGTATACTCAGTATAGTACTGTTGAGATGAATACAGGTAACTACTGTACACTCAGTATAGTACTGTTGAGGATATGAATACAGGTAACTATTGTATACTCAGTATAGTACTGTTGAGATGAATACAGGTAATTACTGTACACTCAGTATAGTAATGTTGAGATGAATACAGGTAACTACTGTACACTCAGTATAGTACTGTTGAGATGAATACAGGTAACTACTGTACACTCAGTATAGTACTGTTGAGATGAATACAGGTAACTACTGTACACTCACTATAGTACTGTTGAGATGAATACAGGTAACTACTGTATACTCAGTATAGTACTGTTGAGATGAATACAGGTAGTTACTATACACTCAGTATAGTACTGTTGAGGAGATGAATACAGGTAACTACTGTATACTCAGTATAGTACTGTTGAGGAGATGAATACAGGTAGCTACTGTATACTCAGTATAGTACTGTTGAGCTGAATACAGGTAAGTACTGTATACTCAGTATAGTACTGTTGAGCTGAATACAGGTAACTTCCGTATACTCAGTATAGTACTGTTGAGCTGAATACAGGTAACTACTGTATACTCAGTATAGTACTGTTGAGCTGAATACAGGTAAGTACTGTATACTCAGTATAGTACTGTTGAGCTGAATACAGGTAACTTCCGTATACTCAGTATAGTACTGTTGAGATGAATACAGGTAACTACTGTATACTCAGTATAGTACTGTTGAGCTGAATACAGGTAACTACTGTACACTCAGTATAGTACTGTTGAGCTGAATACAGGTAGTTACTGTATACTCAGTATAGTACTGTTGAGGAGATGAATACAGGTAGCTACTGTATACTCAGTATAGTACTGTTGAGATGAACACAGGTAACTACTGTATACTCAGTATAGTACTGTTGAGATGAACACAGGTAGCTACTGTATACTCAGTATAGTACTGTTGAGATGAATACAGGTAACTACTGTATACTCAGTATAGTACTGTTGAAATTAATACAGGTAACTACTGTATACTCAGTATAGTACTGTTGAGGAGATGAATACAGGTAGCTACTGTATACTCAGTATAGTACTGTTGAGATGAATACAGGTAACTACTGTATACTCAGTATAGTACTGTTGAAATTAATACAGGTAACTACTGTATACTCAGTATAGTACTGTTGAGATGAATACAGGTAACTACTGTATACTCAGTATAGTACTGTTGAGATGAATACAGGTAACTACTGTATACTCAGTATAGTACTGTTGAGATGAATACAGGTAACTACTGTACACTCAGTATAGTACTGTTGAGATGAATACAGGTAACTACTGTACACTCAGTATAGTACTGTTGAGATGAATACAGGTAACTACCGTACACTCAGTATAGTACTGTTGAGATGAATACAGGTAACTACTGTACACTCAGTATAGTACTGTTGAGATGAATACAGGTAACTACTGTATACTCAGTATAGTACTGTTGAGATGAATACAGGTAACTATTGTACACTCAGTATAGTACTGTTGAGATGAATACAGGTAACTACTGTACACTCAGTATAGTACTGTTGAGATGATGAATACAGGTAACTACTGTACACTCAGTATAGTACTGTTGAGGATATGAATACAGGTAACTATTGTACACTCAGTATAGTACTGTTGAGATGAATACAGGTAACTACTGTACACTCAGTATAGTACTGTTGAGATGAATACAGGTAACTACTGTACACTCAGTATAGTACTGTTGAGATGAATACAGGTAACTACTGTACACTCAGTATAGTACTGTTGAGATGAATACAGGTAACTACTGTACACTCAGTATAGTACTGTTGAGATGAATACAGGTAACTACTGTACACTCAGTATAGTACTGTTGAGATGAATACAGGTAACTACTGTACACTCAGTATAGTACTGTTGAGATGATGAATACAGGTAACTACTGTACACTCAGTATAGTACTGTTGAGGATATGAATACAGGTAACTATTGTACACTCAGTATAGTACTGTTGAGATGAATACAGGTAGTTACTGTATACTCAGTATAGTACTGTTGAGATGAATACAGGTAACTACTGTACACTCAGTATAGTACTGTTGAGGATATGAATACAGGTAACTACTGTATACTCAGTATAGTACTGTTGAGATGAATACAGGTAATTACTGTACACTCAGTATAGTACTGTTGAGATGAATACAGGTAACTACTGTACACTCAGTATAGTACTGTTGAGGAGATGAATACAGGTAACTACTGTACACTCAGTATAGTACTGTTGAGATGAATACAGGTAACTACTGTATACTCAGTATAGTACTGTTGAGATGAATACAGGTAACTACTGTACACTCAGTATAGTACTGTTGAGATGAATACAGGTAACTACTGTATACTCAGTATAGTACTGTTGAGATGAATACAGGTAACTACTGTACACTCAGTATAGTACTGTTGAGATGAATACAGGTAACTACTGTATACTCAGTATAGTACTGTTGAGATGAATACAGGTAGTTACTATACACTCAGTATAGTACTGTTGAGGAGATGAATACAGGTAACTACTGTATACTCAGTATAGTACTGTTGAGGAGATGAATACAGGTAGCTACTGTATACTCAGTATAGTACTGTTGAGCTGAATACAGGTAAGTACTGTATACTCAGTATAGTACTGTTGAGCTGAATACAGGTAACTTCCGTATACTCAGTATAGTACTGTTGAGATGAATACAGGTAACTACTGTATACTCAGTATAGTACTGTTGAGATGAATACAGGTAACTATTGTATACTCAGTATAGTACTGTTGAGATGAACAGGTAACTTCTGTATACTCAGTATAGTACTGTTGAGCTGAATACAGGTAACTACTGTACACTCAGTATAGTACTGTTGAGCTGAATACAGGTAGTTACTGTATACTCAGTATAGTACTGTTGAGGAGATGAATACAGGTAGCTACTGTATACTCAGTATAGTACTGTTGAGATGAATACAGGTAACTACTGTATACTCAGTATAGTACTGTTGAAATTAATACAGGTAACTACTGTATACTCAGTATAGTACTGTTGAGGAGATGAATACAGGTAGCTACTGTATACTCAGTATAGTACTGTTGAGATGAATACAGGTAACTACTGTATACTCAGTATAGTACTGTTGAAATTAATACAGGTAACTACTGTATACTCAGTATAGTACTGTTGAGATGAATACAGGTAACTACTGTATACTCAGTATAGTACTGTTGAGATGAATACAGGTAACTACTGTATTCTCAGTATAGTACTGTTGAGGAGATGAATACAGGTAACTACTGTATACTCAGTATAGTACTGTTGAGGAGATGAATACAGGTAGCTACTGTATACTCAGTATAGTACTGTTGAGATGAATACAGGTAACTACTGTACACTCAGTATAGTACTGTTGAGATGAACATACAGTGCATTTGGAAAGTATTCAGACCCACTTCCTTTTTTTTGTTCTTGGAGACCTTCAATGCTGCAGAAATGTTTTAGTACCCTTCCCCAGATCTGTGCCTCGACACTATCCTGTCTCTTAGCTATATGTACAAATCCTTCGACCTCATGGCTTGGTTTTTGCTCTGACATGCACTGTCAACTGTGCGACCTTATATAGACAGGTGTGTGTCTTTCCAAATCATGTCCAATCAGTTGAATTTACAACAGGTGGACTCTAATCAAGTTGTAGAAACATCTCAAGGAGGATCAATGGAAACAGGATGCACCTGAGCTCAATTTCAAGTCTCATAGCAAAGGGTCAGCAAACTTATATAAATAAGCTATTTCTGTTATTTTTAATACATTTGTAAAAATGTCATTAAGGGGTATTGTATGTAGATCGATGAGGAACAAAAACGATGTAATCCATTTTAGAATAAGGCTGTAACGTAACAAAATGTGGAAAATGTTTAGGGGTCTGAATACTTCCTGAATGCAGTGTAGGTAGCTACAGTACACTCAGTATAGACAAACTCTATCAACGCTTATAACCAACGTCCTTCAAACTCAAACCGGTTCTCTTGCCCACCCACAATTCCTTGTTTTGGTGGTAGCAGCACTGAGTCAGTATGAAAGGGTTCCTCTCTTCCTAGAGAGTGACTCACTAACGTTGACCTCAGGCAACCTCTGGACACTGCAGTGACCTAGATTCTCGTCCACCCCACAGCTGGAATACAGGAAGAATAGAGCTGTGTTCAGGGAGTCCGCAGCCATAGAAATAGAATTACAAGAACAGCCTCCCTACTCAAGTCAATGAGGCCCTGATGAGTGATCTGGGACCACTAATGGAATCTACAGGCTTAAGCCTCTCGCCAAACAGACGTGACGTGATCCCTCTCGCCAAACAGACGTGACGTGATCCCTCTCGCCAAACAGACGTGACGTGATCCCTCTCGCCAAACAGACGTGACGGCGTCCCTCTCGCCAAACAGACGTGACGGCGTCCCTCTCGCCAAACAGACGTGACGGCGTCCCTCTCGCCAAACAGACGTGACGGCGTCCCTCTCGCCAAACAGGCGGCGCCCCTCCCGCCAAACAGGCGGCGCCCCTCCCGCCAAACAGGCGGCGCCCCTCCCGCCAAACAGGCGGCGCCCCTCCCGCCAAACAGGCGGCGCCCCTCCCGCCAAACAGGCGGCGTCCCTCCCGCCAAACAGGCGGCGTCCCTCCCGCCAAACAGGCGGCGTCCCTCCCGCCAAACAGGCGGCGCCCCTCCCGCCAAACAGGCGGCGTCCCTCCCGCCAAACAGGCGGCGTCCCTCCCGCCAAACAGGCGGCGTCCCTCTCGCCAAACAGGCGGCGTCCCTCTCGCCAAACAGGCGGCGTCCCTCCCGCCAAACAGGCGGCGTCCCTCCCGCCAAACAGGCGGCGTCCCTCCCGCCAAACAGGCGGCGTCCCTCCCGCCAAACAGGCGGCGTCCCTCTCGCCAAACAGACGGCGCCCCTCTCGCCAAACAGACGGCGTCCCTCTCAACATTCATTTACAAGACATTGAGTCATTTAGCAGACACTCCTATCCAGATCGACTTCCTGTTAGTGCAGTCATCTACAGATAGCTGGGTGAGACAACCACATATCACAGTAATAGCTGGGTGAGACAACCACATATCACAGTAATAGCTGGGTGAGACAACCACATATCACAGTAATAGCTGGGTGAGACAACCACATATCACAGTAATAGCTGGGTGAGACAACCACATATCACAGTAATAGCTGGGTGAGACAACCACATATCACAGTAAGTACATTTTCCCCCCCAAAAAGTAAGTTTGTTTTGTCAAGTGTTGTCAATCACACTTTAATCCCATTCATTTCCTCAACGCCTATTTAAATCACCAAGGCTCATCGATAGCTATAGAGGAAAAATAGCAGGAAGGGGCAGGAAGCTGAGAGCAGCTGCCTGCATTTCTCACCCTCACCTCCCAGTGTTGGGGACTTACTGAGAAAAACACTTCCAATCTTTTCCAAGAATCTGATTCAAAGACTTCCTGTGTATTCCAGAACAATTGTATATAGCCTCTCTCTGGCCTTCCAGCTCCTCTCCTCCATATGGCTGCTGAGTGTTTAAATCTCCTTTAAATGGACAGAGAGAGACCACAGGCCTAAACCTTTAAATGGACAGAGAGAGACCACAGGCCTAAACCTTTAAATGGACAGAGAGAGACCACAGGCCTAAACCTTTAAATGGACAGAGACCACAGGCCTAAACCTTTAAATGGACAGAGAGAGACCACAGGCCTAAACCTTTAAATGGACAGAGAGAACACAGGCCTACACCTTTAAATGGACAGAGAGAGACCACAGGCCTAAACCTTTAAATGGACAGAGACCACAGGCCTACACCTTTAAATGGACAGAGAGAGACCACAGGCCTAAACCTTTAAATGGACAGAGAGAGACCACAGGCCTAAACCTTTAACTGGACAGAGAGACCACAGGACTAAACCTTTAACTGGACAGAGAGAGAACACAGGCCTACACCTTTAAATGGACAGAGAGAGACCACAGGCCTAAACCTTTAAATGGACAGAGAGAGACCACAGGCCTAAACCTTTAAATGGACAGAGAGAGACCACAGGCCTAAACCTTTAAATGGACAGAGAGAGACCACAGGCCTAAACCTTTAAATGGACAGAGAGAGACCACAGGCCTAAACCTTTAAATGGACAGAGAGAACACAGGCCTACACCTTTAAATGGACAGAGAGAGACCACAGGCCTAAACCTTTAAATGGACAGAGAGAGACCACAGGCCTAAACCTTTAAATGGACAGAGAGAGACCACAGGCCTAAACCTTTAAATGGACAGAGAGAGACCACAGGCCTAAACCTTTAACTGGACAGAGAGACCACAGGACTAAACCTTCAAATGGACAGAGAGACCACAGGACTAAACCTTTAAATGGACAGAGAGAGACCACAGGCCTAAACCTTTAAATGGACAGAGAGACCACAGGACTAAACCTTTAAATGGACAGAGAGAGAACACAGGCCTACACCTTTAAATGGACAGAGAGAGACCACAGGCCTAAACCTTTAAATGGACAGAGAGAGACCACAGGCCTAAACCTTTAACTGGACAGAGAGACCACAGGACTAAACCTTTAACTGGACAGAGAGAGAACACAGGCCTACACCTTTAAATGGACAGAGAGAGACCACAGGCCTAAACCTTTAAATGGACAGAGAGAGACCACAGGCCTAAACCTTTAACTGGACAGAGAGACCACAGGACTAAACCTTTAAATGGACAGAGAGAACACAGGACTAAACCTTTTC